>NW_027318593.1:0-5659 GCF_032062135.1 Pyxicephalus adspersus
CAATCAGTTTCATCACAGGCGAGCAGGTGCTGGACCATGGCTATGGCTACTGAGTGGAAGCAGAGGATCTATGTTTGGATTATGTTGAAGTTGTTGCGTTGCCCCGCATGAGCCAATCACGGTTCACAATAAAAAATAAAATAATGAAACTTCTCATTTATTTCCAATCAATATATTGCAGATAATTAATTCCCACCTTCTTGTGATTGCAATATGGTGAATGTATCAATAGTAGGATATTAAATGACACAAATACAGTGGAATGACCCCGAGGAGGGACACATCCCCTCCCCTCCAGAACTGTACATGTAGGTGAACCCCCTAGGTGAATCTCATGTGTGTGAATAACAGCGGGCCCAGGATTCCTCCATAGTCCCCAGGTTTGTGTAATATTTTGGATCTTTATACATTTATGTGACAGCACAACATCTGCATCCTCCCCTGACAGGAAGTTATAGGGGGGGCAGGAACATTGTGCGGTGTAATGATGAATCTGTGTGAATATGGAAAGATTGTGAAAGACAAAAAATTGCTTAGAATATAAAAACAAGCCAGAAATATCCGCCAGGTTGTGCCGCTCATCACACAAATATACGCACGCTGCCGTCATTTATCTCATGGTGATTTGGCATTATTCAATTTTCTGCATTTACAACAATTTCCTTGTTCCATGGCAGGGCATTTATTTTCCAGATTACCCCATGGGGCAGGTAGCCATTTAAAGTGGACCTTCCATTAAACCTGTTGGCTCGGACCCCCCCCCCCCATGCCCAAATCTTCCATTCTATATACCTGTACACCAGGAAGATACAAATATACCTCCCTTACCCCCCAGCTTTAACCCACTGTGCCAGGCGAGGGTGACATGTGATCAGTGGGGGGCAGATAGTTCAGCTCCAAGCTTTACCAACCTAGGGTTGGCACTCAGCAAGTTCCAATCTACCCCAATGCCAGGGAGGAGGAAGGCAGTGCCGGCGGGGTCAGGGCTTATATGGAGAGAAATCAGTACAAAAAGACAGAAAGTGTTTGCCAAGGGGCCACTTCTGCCACAGATAGCTCGGAGAATAATTGGACATAATAGGCAGAGATAGAATAATGAAACATGGGGGGAAGACAGTGATTGCCAAGGGGCCATATTAGCCACTACCGGTGCAGGAGAATATCTGGGGCAAATGGGGGCAAATAGGATAATAATATGAGGGGCAGATAGGATAATGTAATGAGGGGCAGGTAGGAAAATGTAATAATGGGCAGATAGGATAATAAAATGAGGGGCAGAAAGGATAATAATATGAGAGGCAGATAGGATAATAAAATGAGGGGCAGATAGGAGAATAATATAAGGGGCAGATAGGATAATAAAATGATGGGCAGATAGGAGAATAAAATGAGGGGCAAAAAGGGGAATAAAATGAGGGGCAGAAAGAAGAATAAAACAAAGGGCAGATAGGATAATATTATGAGAGGCAGGTAGGAGAATATAATGAGGGGCAAATAGGGGAAAAATGAGGGGCAGATAGGAGAATAAAATGAAGGGCAGATAGGAGAATAAAATGAGGGGCAGATAGGAAAATAATATGAGGAACAGATAGGACAAACGTCTCCTTGAATCTGGTAATGGTCCGCTTGAACCTGGTAAGGGTCCCCTCCAATCTGGTAAAGGTCCTCTTGAATCTGGTAAAGGTCCCCTCAAATCTGGTAAAGGTCCCCTTGAATCTGGTAAAGGTCCTCTCAAATCTGATAAAGGTCCCCTTGAATCTGACAAACGTCTCCTTGAATCTGGTAAAGGTCCTCTTGAATCTGGTAAAGGTCCCCTCAAATCTGATAAAGGTCCCCTTGAATCTGTTAAAGGTCCCCCTCTAATCTGGTAAAGGTCCCCTTGAATCTGACAAACGTCTCCTTGAATCTGGTAATGGTCCGCTTGAACCTGGTAAGGGTCCCCTCCAATCTGATAAAGGTCCTCTTGAATCTGGTAAAGGTCCCCTCAAATCTGGTAAAGGTCCCCTTGAATCTGGTAAAGGTCCCCTCAAATCTGATAAAGGTCCCCTTGAATATGACAAACGTCTCCTTGAATCTGGTAAAGGTCCTCTTGGATCTGGTAAAGGTACCCTCAAATCTGATAAAGGTCCCCTTGAATCTGGTTTGCCAAAGAAAGAAGGAGGCATAAAGTGTTTAGCTCCCTTGCTTTTTGGCCAAAACCAGACAATAAAGGGCAATCATTAAGGGAGAGGGCCTCCTTCCCACAAAGTTACACCTGTGTTTTGGGGGTCTGTGGGTGAGGAGCTGTTAATAAGGGGGGGGGGCCTAGTTATCCACCCCCTCTCCTTGCAGAATGAATACAGGGATACATCATATCACATGCAGATTTAAGGTAGCTATGTGGGTTCTCCTAATGCAAAGTATCATAGCATCCAATCTTCATTCCTCTGTTCTTAATATTACTTTACCATCCTAACTGACCCATGATGGAATTATTTCTGGGTCTGGTCTAGGTGTTCCCAGAATACCAGGTTACCAGCAATGATATAGAACAGCACCTAGAGCAGGAGCAAACCCAGAAGCTGTGGTCATCCATGTTTGTCCTATCGTATAAATTTGTGCTAAATTTTCCTCTTTCACATGAAACCTTATTTTGTTTATCTCATGTTTGTGGTTTTCGACAAACGTCTCCTTGAATCTGGTAATGGTCCGCTTGAACCTGGTAAGGGTCCCCTCCAATCTGGTAAAGGTCCTCTTGAATCTGGTAAAGGTCCTCTCAAATCTGATAAAGGTCCCCTTGAATCTGACAAACGTCTCCTTGAATCTGGTAATGGTCCGCTTGAACCTGGTAAGGGTCCCCTCAAATCTGGTAAAGGTCCCCTTGAATCTGGTAAAGGTCCCCTCAAATCTGATAAAGGTCCCCTTGAATCTGACAAACGTCTCTTTGAATCTGGTAAAGGTCCTCTTGGATCTGGTAAAGGTCCCCTCAAATCTGATAAAGGTCCCCTTGAATCTGGTTTGCCAAAGAAAGAAGGAGGCATAAAGTGTTTAGCTCCCTTGCTTTCTGGCCAAAACCAGACAATAAAGGGCAATCATTGAGGGAGAGGGCCTCCTTCCCACAAAGTTACACCTGTGTTTTGGGGGTCTGTGGGTGAGGAGCTGTTAATAAGGGGGGGCCTAGTTATCCACCCCCTCTCCTTGCAGAATGAATACAGGGATACATCATATCATATGCAGATTTAAGGTAGCTATGTGGGTTCTCCTAATGCAAAGTATCATAGCATCCAATCTTCATTCCTCTGTTCTTAATATTTCTTTACCATCCTAACTGACCCATGATGGAATTATTTCTGGCTCTGGTCTAGGTGTTCCCAGAATACCAGGTTACCAGCAATGATATAGAACAGCACCTAGAGCAGGAGCAAACCCAGAAGCCGTGGTCATCCATGTTTGTCCTATCGTATAAATTTGTGCTAAATTTTCCTCTTTCACATGAAACCTTATTTTGTTTATCTCATGTTTGTGGTTTTCAACTACTTATAATGGACACGTCAGGGGTACAGATCAGGGAAGTCAGTGAATGGATAGTAGGAGCTCCATTTAATGGGCACAGCAGGTGTACAGACATGGGACCTCGGCTCGGGAATGGCTAGAGCTCCATGTAATGGCCATAGCAAGTGTTCAGACCTGGGACCTCGGTGCAGGAATTATAAGAACTCGTTATAATGGACACATCAGGGGTACAGACCTAGGAAGTCAGTGTAGAGATGATAGGAGCTCCATTTAATGGGCACAGCAGGTGTACAGACCTTGGACCTCGGCTCAGGGATGGCTGAAGCTCCATGTAATAGCCATAGCAAGTGTGCAGAACTGGGACCTTGGTGCAGGAATTATAAGAACTACTTATATTGGGCACATCAGGGGTACAGACCAGGGAAGTCAGTGAAGAGATGGTAGGAGCTCCATTTAATGGGCAGAGCAGGTATACAGACCTGGGACCTCGGCTCGGGGATGGCTAGAGCTCCATGTAATGGCCATAGCCAGGACACTATCTGCATGGAGTTTGCAAGCTCTTCTTGTGTCTGTGTGGGTTTCCCTTGGGTACTCTGGTTTCCTCCCACATCCCAAAAACATGCAGTTAGGTTAATTGGCTTCTCCCTATATTGACAAATTACCATGGTAGGGACATTAGATTGTGAGCTCCTTTGAGGGACAGCTAGTGACAGGACTATGGACTTTGTACAGTGCTGTGTAATATGATGGTGCTATATAAATACTGTGTAATAATAACTACTTATAATGGACACATCAGGGGTACAGACCTGGGAAGTCATTTAATGGGCAGAGCAGGTGTGCAGACCCAGCACCAGGGAATTTAATTCTCCAGTAACAATAAATAAATGAGCATAGACAACCTAAAGGATACCTACTTGCTTCATTCAATGCTTTGAGTAATATTGCTGCCTTGTACTACAAACCTATTCTTGCAGTTTTCTGCAAGAAAAAAGGAAAAAGAAGGCACTGGCAGAAGATGGTGGGGTGGTTGGGGTGGACATTTTTACAGGACACTTAGGTAACAATAGGTATGAATCACCTCCAAAGGAGGGTAATCTGTAAAAAAGAGACCCGGTTAGAGAATATATGAAGAATGGAGAGCCTGTGGTTCCTTAAAAAGACTGTCATTGCCATTGCTGAGCATGGATGGACGTTGGAGAGGAAGAGTTTGGCAAGAAGGACTTCCATTGTAAAATGAAAGAGTTGGGTCCTCACTAACTTGCAGATACACAGGTTGAGTCAATTTGAGCTTCCAGTTGATTAGACGTCAGAAAGAATATATGGTGACATATTGCAGTCTTTCCAAGGCTTTTCTTGGGTCCAGACCTCCAGATAAATATCCTTCTAATGAGAAATTCCAGACCCAGTGCAGGTCAAAGAGTGATGACCCCTGGATTAGGGAGCGAGCCGTGAGAGGGGACTACACTACATACCACCACTCAGACTGGAAGGGTAAATCTTCCTACACACGGCTTGTCAGTCCTGCAGATTGGGGAATTCCATCTGTCAGCTCTTCTGTTATATGTGTGCAGGTTGGCAATTCATCTTTACTAGCAGGCCCCTCCACCCCTAAAAAGAATGAGAGGTTATATAGCAGCCCTATAGATAAAAGGCTGAAATCTGAGATATCAATTCTGGAATATCTGTACAACTTTGCTTGATTTTATTTCTACTATTGAGTAGAACTAACTCAATCATTTATCTAGGCTTTAATTTGTTAAATGTACTTTTTTTTAAATCTGCAACTTTTACCAAATGAATCCCTGCTGATCCATGTTCAGGCTGAATTTAGACTAATAATTAAAAACCATGACATTTACATCTCCTAGGCTCCAACTGGTCCCCAGCATTGGCACCAGGCAGTAATTAATATTACACAGTATTTATATAGCACCAACATATTACACAGCGGTGTACAAAGTCCAAAGTCCCTCAAAGGAGCTCACAATCTAATATCACTTCCATAGTCGTATGTCTTTAATACAGTCTAAGGTCAATTTTGGGGAAAGCCAATTAACCCAACTTGCATGTTTTGAGAGGAAGCCCATGCAGATAGGGGGAGAACCTTACAAAGTCCATGCAGATAATGCAACTTTGCAACCCCAAGCAAATGCTTACACAAGGG
>NW_027318594.1:0-5658 GCF_032062135.1 Pyxicephalus adspersus
CCTGTGCCAGGCAGCATGTCCCTCATATGCCCTGTATGCCCCCCCCTGTGTCAGGCAGCATGCCCATCTTATGCCCTGTATGCCCCCCTGTGCCAGGCAGCATGTCCCTCATATGCCCTGTATGACCCCCCCCCTGTGTCAGGCAACATGCCCCTCTTATGCCCCTGTGCCAGGTAGCATGTCCCTCATATGCCCTGTATGCCCCCCCCCTGTGTCAGGCCCCCCCCCCTGTGTCAGGCAACATGCCCCTCTTATGCCCCTGTGCCAGGTAGCATGTCCCTCATATGCCCTGTATGCCCCCCCCCTGTGTCAGGCAACATGCCCCTCTTATGCCCTGTATGCCCCTGTGCCAGGCAGCATGCCCCTCCTATGCCCTGTATGCCCCCCTGTGCCAGGCAACATGGCCCTCTTATGCCCCTGTGCCAGGTAGCATGCCCCTCCTATGCCCTGTATGGCCCCCTGTGCCAGGCAACATGGCCCCCTGTGCCAGGCAACATGGCCCTCTTATGCCCCTGTGCCAGGTAGCATGCCCCTCCTATGCCCTGTATGGCCCCCTGTGCCAGGCAACATGGCCCTCTTATGCCCCTGTGCCAGGTAGCATGCCCCTCTTATGCCCTGTATGCCCCCCCTGTGCCAGGCAGCATGCCCCTCATATGCCCTGTATGCCCCTGTGCCAGGTAGCATGCACCTCACTTTCTCTGTATGCCCCATGTGCCAAGCAGTATGCCCCTCACATGCCCCTGTGCCAGGCAGTATGCCCCCCCATGCCAGGCCTTCCTGACACACAAAGTTGAGGTGACTAAAGTTGCCCTGAAGTTTTGCTCCCCTCCAGCAGCCGCCTGGCTCCCAGCCCCGGACACCTCCATGACTCATCGGCACACCGTACGGCCTGGGCTGTTTCCTGAGGGCTGGATCAGGAAGGAAGAGCAGGGAAGGGGTGGGATGCATGGCCTAGTCTCGGGATTTCCCGATCCCAGTAAAACGAGGGAACAATAAGAGGGAAGCTGGGAGCACCCCGTACACACCGGCATGCCGCAATCATCACAACACCTTACACGTCACACGCCGCGGCAGCCATCAGGTCACAGCCTCTTACCTGGATCGTCTCCAAGAGCCTCACATAAGTTAGTTGTTCCTGAGAGCCGAGTGATAAGTGTTCCTCCTCAGTGTGGCCGGCAGTCCGTGTCCATGGAGATTGTGTATGATGGCAGCGGTCAGTCCATGTCGGTCCCCGGGCCGTGCACTTTGATCTCTCCTCCCCCTCCTGCAGGAATCACAGGCTGACACATGCACGGTCCGGTGATCTCCCCGCACAGCGGATCCCGATCCAGGGGGCGGGAAGTGGGCGGAGACTGGGAAGAGAGGGGAGGGGGATGTTCGGTGGGTGCTGGCGGGAGTATGGCTCGTTCCGGCAAGGTGTAAAGTTATCGGGTCCTCCTCCTCGTCCTGTGCGTGTTTCCAGGGGAAGGGAAGGAGGGGCGGCACAGCGGGGAGATAAAGCTGCTGGAACATGGCTGACAGGCTCCAACCTGGCCTGGCGGGGGAGGAGAATCCCCATTCACACATGGCTGTGTTATGGCTCCCTGCTCAGACCTGGCATCCCAGGCCATTCCTCCAGCATGGATTTCCATGACTGATCTGCAAGAGAGGAACACACCTGTATATATTGATAATGTGTGGCCCCACTCTGATCCAATCTCTGGGGCCCCTCACACCAATAAATAGCATGGCTGACAGTTCACATAACATGTACGGCTCACAAGCTGAATTGGGCGCTATTTACATATGGAGAAATTGGATGAAGAAGGCTGGGGTTTTAAGTGGCAAATTATATTTGTCATACAACTCGTATGCAAATGGTAGTAAAACAAATTTGATAAATGTGCACTAGTTTTACAAGAATCCGGCTGCGCCTATGTGAATTAACACAGGGACATGCCTATATCACCAGAGATTGCCTAACCAGATGGTAGAAGGTCAGAGTGATCGTCTGAAACCCAACGCGTTTCGCCAGTTGGCTTCATCAGGGGACACGCAGACCATTACAATGGATAGTTGTGATAGAATCAAGTAGTGTGGATGCACATTGTTAGGACTGAAAAAACTGCAGCATTTTTCATATATGAACATGAGCCTGGTTGGTTAAAAACTATAATGTGTCATCAGCAGGATGGTCATCACACGTATCCTGCTACTTGGCATCATCATTTTTAACCACCTCAACACCAGGCTCATGGTTTTATACGTTGTTCTCTGGGGTAGGCAACAATGACATAAAGTAAGAAAAAAACTTTATTAAAACTTTCAAATAACTGTTTTATGGAGATGTATTAGTGTAAATGGGCCATAAGAAGCTAGTTTGTACTAAATATATATTACATAAAATCAGCGTCACCCTTTTTTATTGCATGTTGGGCTGTAGTTTCATTACACTTTCATCACTTTGGTTACCCTACAGAAAAATGAGCCTAAGAAGCTGCTTGTGTTTGCTCTCTGGAAAAAAGGTCCTGGTTCTGTTCGAGTAATCGGTAGCACTGAGCGATCAGCTTGTTTTTGTAAACCACACACAATTTCTGTGTGTATGCCCAGATTTTAGGGGTATAACGGCCAATTTTTTATAGAGGGGAAAGGGGCTAAACACCCTCCAATGCCTGTATTGGCCTTTATTGGCACTCACCTTTGTGTCTGATTGCTGCTGCGTCTGTGTAAAAATCTCAGTACTTCTGAGTATGGAGGAACTCATGACAAGCTACTCACCATTCCCACCATGCAGTGCTATTATTAATATTATTAAACAGGATTTATATGGCGCCAACATATTACGCAGCGCTGTACATTAAATAGGGATTGCAAATGACAGACTAATACAGACAGTGATACAGGAGGAGAGGACCCTCCCCTTGATTTAAATCCAATATCCTAATTTAGGTTTTGTAGTCACTGAATAAAATGTAGAGTTGAAACTTGTAACAGCATTTTTTCAATATATAGAAGTTGTAGGAATCAATGCATCTGAAGTTAGAATTAAAACATATAACAGGAAACAATATGTTATTTATTTTGCATTTACAAAGACCATTGTATGTCATAATAATGGAAAACTGATGTGATGCAATATTTAGTTGGAAACTTATTTTATTTTTGTTAAAAACAAAAAAGTCCCTGTTATCTGGATTTTGTATGATGCCTGAATTTATATAAGTTCAACTCTTTGACTGTTGGGATTTTTTGTTGTTATGTGACTATCTCCATTTTCCCCCAAATATGTTGTAAAAAAACAAATGAAAAACCAATAAGAAATGTTTGAAATATAGAAAAAAAAATCAAGCCGTCGATCCCCCCTGCACCGTCCCGGCTTCCTTCTTCTTTCTGGGGCAGACAGGACACCAGGCGCCGCCATCTTCTGGAGTCTTGTTCTGGCTTCTTCACATATCACCTAGTCTTGTAACACGCAGCCACAAGATTTAGGATAAATAAAAGGGTTAGCCATGTTCTGGTGATTGGTCTGCTCAAAGGATGTGACTACAAATCATGGGGCCTGCTTTCCTGTTTCCCCGTCTCCCACTTTGTGGTGACCCCATGGACAAGGCCGATCTGCTAGGGGTTACAGTGTGCCCACCATGAGAACCCTTCCTAACCCCCTGAATAGAGCTTGTAAATAAAAGAATATTATTTCTTGCAGCATTGTCTTCCCTTTCCATACAGCTGCCCACTATCACTCTGTCAATGGAGATGAGTGACAACAGGGGGTTGCACAGAGGATGCAGTGCTGGAGTTGCTAATCTACTTGTACCTAACCACTGAACTCCCCTGCACACAGCGAGGACCTGAGGAGCCACAGCTATAGGCGGAGAACCAGTGAGAGAGGTTTCACCTGGAGGAAGGGTCAGTCAGGACTCTGGGGGCTGTAGGGACCCTTCCTCACACTGGGGCATATCAGATACCACATTCCACCACACTGGGGCATATCAGATACCACATTCCACCACACTGGGGCATATCAGATACCACATTCCACCACACTGAGATATTTTTGTGTTTGAGTAAAGAAAGCAAGCGGAACTGGGATACATATTGTCCGAAATATATACAAAAATTTTGGTAAGAGAAACATCTTAAATGCTGCTATTCTTCCAGTTATAGAGAATTCCTGCTTTCGAAGAGATAACAATTCTGCTTGCATAGATAGCAGGAGTTTCTTATAATTATAATCATAAAGAAATGAGGTACGAGTTGTTATGTTTATACCCAAAAATGGAATATAAGATGTTTCCCACAAAAACGGAGAATCAATACTCCATTTTTCCACTATGCTTGAAGATATATTGAGTGGCAAAATATGTGATTTAGACATGTTAAGCTTATAATAAGAAGCATTACTGTATTGGTCAAGAATCTCTAAAACAATCTTCAAAGATATCATTGGCCGGGTCAGAATCAGCATGATATCGTCTGCAAATAAGCTAATTTTATGTTCTCTACCTGCTATCGATATACCATGAATCCTCGATTCCATCCTTATCTTTTCAGCTAATGGTTCAGCTAACAAAATAAAGATAAGAGGTGAGAGCGGGCATCCTTGTCGTGTACCATTGGATATATCAAAACCAGATGAGAGAGCCCCAGATGTAAACACTCTAGCGCTAGGTGTGGAATACAAAGACAAGATAGCAGATCTGATCCAACCTGATAACTCAAACTTATCCAACACTGCAGCTAAGTATCCCCAGTGTACTCTATCGAATGCTTTCTCAGCATCCAAAGAAAACAGCAGAGAAGGGCAATTATGTAATTCAGCGAACCTGAGGATGTTGATTAGTCGTCTAGTGCCGTCAGGAGCTTGCCTATTTTTAACAAAACCAACTTGGTCAGGGTGAACCAGATCCGGGATAACCAAAGCTAATCGAACTGCCAGAGCTTTTGCATAGATCTTAACATCTGAGTTAAGCAGTGAAATAGGTCTATATTGCATAGGGTTTGTTTGGTCTTTCCCTTCTTTGGGGATAGTAACAATCACTGCTTGGAGCATTTCCTTGGGGAAGGCTCCACTTGAAGCTGCCATTTGAAATACCCGTACTAAATATGGAGAAAGTTGCTCCTTAAAAGCCTTATAATATTCATTCGGGAATCCATCAATTCCCGGCGTTTTATTATTTGGCAAAGATCCTATAATCTTTCCTATTTCTGTAGTTGTAAAGGGAGCAGAAAGATGTTGTAATTGTGCTTTCGTAAGTGTAGGTAAAGAAATGGACTCTAAAAAATTGGCTATGGATACGTTAGTTGGTTGGAATGTGTCGCTATCATCTTTTAAATTATAGAGACTTTTGTAATAATTACAAAAAGCTTCCGCTATTCCTTGGGGGCTATAAGAAAAATTATTAGTAGTAGGATCTAAAATGGAAAAAATATTAGACTTAGTTCTTCTAAGTTTAACTCTTCTAGCCAAATATGCTCCCGGTTTGTTACCTAAGGAATATTGATTGGCTTTCAATTTTTTAATATAGGTATCATATTTAAATAGTAAAAGCGATCTAAGTTGAAGTCTAGCTTTAGATAAAGCAGCTATCAATTGTGTAGAGGGAGATTGCTTATTGCGAGTCTCTAAGTCTCTAATAGATTGTAGCAAATTATCAATTTGTGCTTTCCTAGTTCTATGCT
>NW_027318595.1:0-5658 GCF_032062135.1 Pyxicephalus adspersus
GGTCTACAGATAGGCAAATATACTTCTTCCCTAAAAAAGAAAAGAAAGAAAGGTAAGAGTACATATATTTTAATTTTCAGGTTTTTAATTGGTGTGTGGCTTCAAAATTTAAAGATTCAAACAAGATTAACCAAAGCTATGCTGTTGTATGCTACAATGGACAAAACTTTTTAAAACTTATAAAACACTATTTTCTTTTTATCCTTTTTGTACCTCAGCACTACAAGAATAGATAAATAGCATTTGTCAGGCCAGGATTCCCAATGATGACAATAGCAACATTTTTTATACTAACAGTCATATTTTCTATTGCAAGTGCAGGGTGACAATGCCATCCCAAAACTAGGAGACAAGGGGAAGAACACTTTGATTGATTGATTGATTGATTGATTGATTGATTGATTCAGTCATTCAATTTTACAAATCACAGGGCTAAAAAAACAGGGGATCTGACCTTTAATGAAACATTCCCTGGTGGAGAATTAATTACTACTATTGAAACACATGGACCTGGAAGATTCACCATCAGGGAATGTTCAAGGGAATGTCTGACTCCATGCTTTTGAAATAGAGTCCATAGTGTTTATTTGTAATATACGTATCTAAAAATTGGTGAAGCGTATTTCTCCAATTCTTGCTGCATTGTAAGGAATACTTTTACCAGATCACACAGGGTAGCAATTTACTTACAGGGACTGCTGGTAATCTATACCTAAAGCGGACCTAATATCACATTTTAAATGTTATGGAAAAGGTGACTAACCCTTTTAAATAGTGAAAATTCAATCTTTTTACACTGTCTTCTCCCCTTCCATCTTAACTACCTGGAATATGTATGTCACGTGTTCCAGGGGACAGCAGCCTGAACCTTCTCCACATGCCCAAGATCATTTTTTACATTTGGAGGAAGACCGAAGTCACCCGAGTTATCAGGAAGATAGTGGAGACATATTGACGAGACCTAGAAAGAAGAGGGAAAGTGTGACAGAACAAGAATCACTCAGCATTGATTAGGAACTTTTCATTTTTTAATGAAAGTTCCGCTTTAATATCTTGCACAGAAAGTAGACATGATAATTGCACTCCAGACTCCAAAAACGTGATACATATAGGAAATCTGAAATAGATTTCCAAACTCTAATAAAAATCTTCCAATGAGTTTTGACTATCTCAAGAGCTTAACCATAAAAACAAAAAGGAGTCAGATGATCAGGTCGTTTCTAGTATAATTACAAATGTGCCACATCCCACCATTCTTCTTAGATTTACAAACAACAAACGGGTGTAAGGGATTTACCTAGTCTCCTATCAGACAGTGCCAGGTGGCTTAAGGTCATTGGTCATCCTGGCAATTTAAGGAGAGCCTGTCCTGTACACCATTGCCCGATATAGCCTCTGTTACCACAGTGTGCTTGGGTGTGTCTTTGTGTAGTTTAAACTTTATCTGCTTGTCATCTCCTTAGTGACCCGGTCTGAAACTAACTCTGATTGAACTCTGCCAGCCCTGAACTCGGATTGTTATTGACCATTCTGCCTGCTGCCAGCCCTGACCTCGGATTGTTACTGACCTGCATTTGCCTTATCCTTCTGTACCTTGCTTGATTGGACTTAACCCTTGCTGTGCTGTACCATTTTGAATAAACCTGATTCAAGGATATTTGGAGTTGGTTGTGGTTTGTGTGCCCAGGCGCATTACAGTATATCGGGCCACTCACACACCACCCAGCCCTAATGGAGGAAATCCAACGGGGCCTACAGGAGCTTGCATTAGGGGCTCCCACCGGTCACCCCTCAAAGGTTCGTGAGCGCCTCCTGGAAATGGCAGGAGAATTACGATCGCACCCAGGGCAAGACTTGGGTCCAAATGTATCCAGTCCAGCTGTGCCAGTTGAACCCCAGATTCCTTTACCGGAGAAATTTTCAGGAAACAGAGAAGATTTCCCCAACTTCCGGGACTCCTGTCTTCTATACTTTCACCTTCGCCCTATTGCCTCCGGCACAACACGTCAACGAATTGGAGTGGTCATCTCCCTCCTGAAAGGTGAACCGCAGAGGTGGGCATTCAATTTACCGCCGGATGATCCGGCCTTCAGTTCGGTCACTGGCTTCTTTGCTGTCATGGGGGTGATTTACGATGACCCGGACCTGACCCAGACAGTGGAAATAAATTTAGAATACCTTGCTCAGGGGAGACGTCCCGTGGAGGAATATGCAGCAGAGTTTCGGCGCTGGGCCACCTGTACCCGCTGGGGAGACGCAGCTCTACTCCATCGCTTCCGCCAAGGCCTCAGCGATCAAGTCAAAGACCTGCTGTTGGGTTTCCCTTCTCCATCCACCTTGGATCTCGCAATACAGCAGTCCATCAGTGTTGACCGGAGGATCCGGGAGCGCCGCCTAGAGAGAGCCGTCCGAAGAGCCAGGAGTCGTTCTCCCCCTCAGTCGAAACCTAGGCCTCTGGGGAATACTCCCAATGCCACACCACCTACAAAGTTCCCATCCTTTGTGCCTGACCTGGGGGAACCCATGGAAATTGGATCATCCAAACTCGCCCCCGTCGAGCGCAATCGGTGTTTGCAGGATGGACTTTGTCTTTACTGTGGCGATCCTGGTCATAGGGCAAGGACATGCCCTGTCATAGGGCCTGTAAGGTCCCAGTGTATCGGGGGTGCAGAAGGAACCCCCCCAGACCCGTTGGACTGGTCCACTCGCCGCATCCTGGCTACCATATCCTGGGATGGGAAGTCCCGTCAAGTCATGGCCTTCCTCGACTCTGGGGCAGACGGTAACCTTCTAGACCAAGATGTCGCCTCTGAACTGGGGATACCAGTCGCCCCCCTTGGGTCTGAACTGTCCTTGGCAGCCATTGATGGCACCCCTCTTCAACAGGGTCTTACACCCTCTTTTACCCCAAAAGTGCTACTAACCGTGGGGGCCTCCCATAAGGAAGTGATTCACCTTATTGTGATCAGGATGGTAAAAACCCCCCTGATTCTTGGCCTCCCTTGGTTGAGAGCTCATAACCCTATCATCAATTGGGAATCGGGTCAAATTATTCAGTGGGGAACCAAATGTCAGGCTAGATGCCTGACTCCAGTAATGCCAGTACGGGCCCTTGAGGTGCTTAAGAAACTGCCCGAGACTTACCAGGAGTTTGCTGATGTCTTCTGCCCCCGATCAGCTGACAAACTCCCTCCTCATCGTCCCTATGATTGCCCTATTGAGTTACTCCCGGGTACCATGCCCCCTAGGGGTCATTTGTTCAATCTCACTGGACTAGAGATAAAGGCCCAGAAGGAATACATCCCAGATAACTTGGAGAAGGGCTTCATCCGCCCATCTTCTTCCCCTGCGGGTGCTGGCTTCTTCTTTGTGGAGAAGAAGGATGGCGGGTTGAGACCCTGTATTGATTACAGGGGTCTAAACAAGATCACTGTAAAGAATCGGTACCCTTTGCCCCTTATGGATGACCTGTTCTCTCAGGTCAATGGTGCCCGATTCTTCACCAAGCTAGACCAACACCAGGGATGGGCACTTCGAATACTTAGTAATGCCCTTTGGTCTGTGTAATGCCCCCGCAGTCTTTCAGGAATTTGTGAATTATGTATTCAGAGAATTTCTGGGTAAATTTATGGTTGTGTATCTTGATGATATTCTGATTTATTCATCTGATCTTCTCCTCCACAGAGTACAAGTACGCCAGGTCCTCCAGAAGCTCAGAGAAAATTGCCTCTATGCGAAATTGGAGAAGTGCGCCTTCGAGGTACGTGAGGTTGCTTTCCTAGGGTATATTCTGTCAGATCACGGGTTGGCCATGGATCCAACCAAGGTCTCGGCAGTTCTGGAATGGCCGCAACCCACTGATCTCAAGGGCCTTCAGCGCTTTTTAGGCTTTGCAAATTTTTATAGGAAGTTCATACGGAACTTCTCATCCATTGTCCACCCTCGAACCTCACTAGGAAAGGGGCAGATTCCTCAAAGTGGACTCCAGAAGCTTGCGAAGCCTTCAAAGCGCTGAAACAGGCTTTCTGTAGTGCACCCGTATTGGTGCATCCGGTGCCCACTCTCCCATTTTTAACCAAAAGAGCAAAAATATTTAGTGCGAGAAATTACGGGCTTAGCGGTTAGGGGGTTAAAGAAATTTAGAAATTTTTATGTTTATTTTGATGGATAGCAAGTTGCTATCTATGAAAATACACAGAAAATTTTTTGTATTTCTGTAAAAAAATGCAGAGAATTCATTCTTATACCACTTGTTATCTATCAAAATAAACATAAAAATTTCAGTATTTCTTAAAAAAATACAGATATTTTAAATATGATAGCACTTCATATCTTTCCTAAAACCCAAAACAAAATTTAGTATTTCTCGCCAAAAAATAAAGATATTTCTTTCCGATCCGATATTTATGTGAGACAAATGCATATATTAAACTGTGATAGCACTTGCTAGATATCCACAAATGATAAAAAAATGTATGTATTGACCGCATATTCCACCAAGTACTTTACCTTTTATGTGGTTTCACTACATAGTAGGTATGGAAAGTATGATTTTCATTAATCCATTACTGTCACAATTAGATACAGCTTCTACACTGTCTATAGAGTTTATGGCCTCAACCTCCAATGTGGTCCACGCTCCGTACCAGGGCCCAACGCCTCCTACTGCCTGTTACTGCTACCACCTTCCCAGTACCCAAGTGTAAATGCAAGATAATAATCTAGTCCGCGATCCGTCTCAGAGCCCACCGCCTCCTCCTCCTGCTGTAAATGAAGCTGCAACCTTGCCCAGTACCTGACTTTAGAGGCCAGAAACAAATGCCGTCCACACTTTGTCTCAGAGCCCACCACCTCTTCCTATGAGGAAGAAGAGGTGATCGCGGACTAGATTATTATCTTGCATTTACACTTGGGTACTGGGAAGGCGGTAGCAGTAACAGGCAGTAGGAGGCGTTGGGCCCTGGTACGTAGCATGGACCACATTGGAGGTTGAGGCCATAAACTCTATAGACAGTGAAACCACATAAAAGGTAACGTACTTGGTGGAATACGCGGTGAAATACATACATTTTTTTATCATTTGTGGATATCTAGCAAGTGCTATCACAGGTAAATATATGCATTTGTCTCACATAAATATCAGATCGGAAAGAAATATCTATATTTTTTGGCGAGAAATACTTAATTTTGTTTTGGGTTTTAGGAAAGATATGAAGTGCTATCATATTTAAAATATCTGTATTTTTTTTAAGAAATACTGAAATTTTTATGTTAGCATGAGGAGAAAGTGGCAGGCCCTGAGACAGTGTGAATGGCTGTGTTACTCCTCCTGCTCTTACTGCTGCCACCTGCCCACTGCCCAGTACCCAGCTCTAGATGCCAGAGTAGACTCAGGCTCAACAGGGTCCTCTTGCCTCATTGATTCCGCCAATCCCTTTCCCTTTCATGTGGTTTCGCTATATAGTTGGTACGGATTGGAATCTTGTTGATCCATTCATGTCTCCGATAGCTACAGCTTCGACACTGTCCATATGGGTGATGGCCTCAAACTCAAATGCCGTCCTTGCTCCTTTTCAGGGCGAAATGCCTCCTCCTCATGCTGTAACTGATGCCGCCTGCACAGTTCCCAACTGTAATGTATTTTGTCTACAGTATTTC
>NW_027318596.1:0-5656 GCF_032062135.1 Pyxicephalus adspersus
TGTCATCTGCATGTCATACTGACTCAGTGTTATTTCACTACCACAGCAGACTCCCTATGCTTGTTACTGCAAGGCACAGTGTTCTACATCACTATCAAGGCTCTCTGCAGCCCAGAAATCCCATTTTTAACACGATTTGCCGCAAATAAATTCGGATTGAATTGAATTTTTTTGAAAAATTCGGTGAACCGGCCAAATTTAATTTTTGAGAAATTCTCCAACTCAGCCTATAAATATTATTTGTGAAAGGGAAATCATTACTAATTATTCCTGTACAAAAAACAAAATTGTCGGTTTTATTGGAGATCACCACTCGGGGAGGACAGTATTGATAACTAAGAGTTTATAGATACACCCAGGTGAGGACATATCTTTATAAGTTTTTATATTTCCATTGTAAACTTCCATATAAACGTTATACTCAGAATGTGTTTTCCAAACCCAGAAGGGTTAAATTGTCATATTTAGGGATGAGTTAGAATTAGTGTTGGTCGAATAGCTCACTTATATTTTAATGAAATTGACATTCACATATAAAACACAAGCTTCCTTTCTGTCAGATCCCAACATCTCAGTGTTCAGAAAGTTGTTTGCCTGGATACAGGAAAGTTCCCGGCTTTGTTGTACAACCTTGTTGTCATGGCTGTGTCCTGTGTTCTTACGGAGAAATATCAAATATTACCGGTAATTATCATCAAATATTACTTTTATATTTACATTGTCTTATTTTTTTTGTTTTGTAAGGCATCAGGATACAGACAGGAATATATTATAATCAATAAATAACAATAGAGAAAAACCAAACCATACATTAACAAATGATTTGGTCCTAATAACAAGGGTTTTCCAAGACATGGAATATAAGGAACGAGAGAAGATAGAATACATCACAGAAAATAAGGGTGAAACAAATTGAATAACTGAAATTCCATCCTAGTAAAAGTATAGAATTATCAGTTTATGAAGCTGTTAGGATTACACAATCACGTAGACCAATGCTTTGTAACCATATTAAGTAAGTTTTGACATAAACATATGTTCCAAAGAGCGATGTAGATAACGAGCAGGGTTTCAGAGAAGCTAAGAGAATTGAGTGAATCGATTTCCATCCTTACTATATTGAGCTTGGCTGCAATCGATAATTCTCCTGCTAGGGCTTCTGCGGAAGGTAGAAGATGATACGGCAGTGTAAAATTATAATCTGCAGGACAATTGCCTTGCTGAACTAAAGGACCAAACAAAGTAATGACCCACATTAAATGTCATGAGCATGTCAGGGAATTCTACATGGCCTGCCAAAACACTAGTTAGTAGCATTGACTGGACTGAAGGGAGAACTGAAATGACAGTAAAGCACAAAAAAAATAAGAAAATATAACTTCCATCACATTGCATATTTTATTAAAAAATTATTTATTTAGTCTAATTATTTAATTTTAATTAAATATTTTTTGTCATATGTTTAGAGACAACCATAGAACATTCTAGCAGGTGAAATTTCAAGCATGCGGTTGAACCTAATCAAATTATTTTTAAAGATTAATTTGACTTTGGAAGAATCCTAATTGGTGGCTAGTGGAGCTGTTGTGCGTGTTTCCATAGAGTAAAGCTCTGCATGAGTGACTTGCAATCACCTCCTCATAGTGTTGTACATTCCTTCCCTCTCCTCTGCATACATTCTCCAACCTTGGCAGACAGGTGTCACAGATCCTTACAGGACCCGGGAATCTGTGCCCTCTTCAGTGTCACTCACCTTGCACTCGACTGCTGCCTGCACCAAGTCTGCTCAGGTATCTCCTCCTCTTCTCACTTCCTGGTCATTTGGCTCCATGTCAGCTGCTCCATTACCTCAGAGTATCAGAGTGCTCCGTAGTCGAGCTTCACCTCCTGGTGGAAATGTGAACACCATTCACTCCCCTTCTCCAGCCCTCTCTCTGGTGGTAGGGTAGGGTGCCTGCAGGTCATCTTTCACATGACACCAAGCTTTATTCCTGTTTGTCAGCAGTCACCAGCCTCTGCGTCCAAAGGAACCAGAAACTGGCAACAGTCTGCAGCGTAACATCCCCACCTCTAGAGTCTAATCCAACTGGGCTGGTGGTCCCCCACCCTGCTCTGTGACCTCATGATAGGCAAGTTAGAAAAGATAAGTTTTACGGAGTTTTTCAATAATGAAAAAAGTAGAAGCAAGCCAAATAACACAAGGTAGGGATTTCCAGAGAGTGGGGGCAGCCCTAGAAAACTCTTATAACCATGCGTGTGATGAGGTTATGAGTGAGGATGCCAATAGTAAATGACTGAAGGAACATAGAGGGTGGTCAGGGGGTATTTTTCTACCAAGTCAGGCAGGTAAGTGGGACAGGAACAGTGGAGGGAAAGCTCAGGAGGTGGAATTTGATTCTAAGGGGAAAAAGAATGCAGTGTAGAGAACTGCAAAGAGACTCAGCAGAAGAGGGGGGGGGGGAGATGGATGAGTCACTGATACCAATGGAGTTCATGATTTGGATTAGCAAAGTAGAAAGGGGGAAGTTGAGGAGTTCAGTTAGATCACGGGCCAGAGTGAAGGAATGGGCGCAAAGTTGGCCAGGGGGAATTGGATCAGCCAAACATCTAATGTAACAGGCCTGAAGAAGTTCATGATTTGGATTGGAAGAGGGTGATTAACAGTGAAAGAAGGCAAGAATTTGTAAGTTTGGTGGATGGGAATGGAGTTTGAAGGAGGAGGGATTTTGTGAAAAGGTAGGTAAAAGAAAGGTGGGGGGGTTGCATGAAATGTCAATTTAGCGTGGCCCTATGAAGATGTGCTTGGGGCCCTGGTATGGCTGAAAAAAATCTTAGACCATAGGATGGTCTGGGTATGTTGATGACGAGGGTGATGGTGGCCCCAGTGCCTGCTTGCCCTTGTAATATTAGTATTAACAGTAGCAGGGGCAACATCTCTGTCATGAACAACAGGGAGGGAGGTGGAGGAAGAGACAGCTGCAATATGGCAAAGTCTTCTGATGTCTACTCTGGGTGTGGATAAAGTGGGCCTACTAAGGTACTGAGTGGTGAATTCCCCTATGGCATTCGTATACGTATAGTTTGATAATGTATTTGCCTTGCTGTAAATGAAATGCACAGAACATGCAGATGCTCTTTGCCCTATCAAATGGAGATAATGCAAGCCATGCAAAAATGATGTCAATGGTGATAATGCAAAGAATAACCAAACAGTTGTTGGCCTCAATTGATCAAACGTTGCCCTGCCAGGACCTCAGTTGTTCCTGTACAGCTGTGGTGATTGCAGATGATGAGGCAGGATGACTGCAACTGGAAACTGAAATTTGCCTTCACTGGTCACTGGGCTTGCCTATCTCACGTCATCTACTATATTGCTGCCATGTAAACATCTTTTCTTCTTCTTTATCATCCCCCTAACCTTGGATGTGCCGATCTCTTCTTTCAACCCATGTAAGATCAACAACCTCATCATCTACCCCTTATCCCTCCTCTTTTTTACATATTGAACCTCACATTAAATTGCAGGATGTGGCACCTGTAAGTTAGGTTGCCTGGGCACTCCTTCTTCAGTTATGTGCTGTTTTGGAAGTACAAACTAAACCAACAAACTCGTATTTCTGCTATTCCTCTTCCAAGGATAGAAATAACCTTTGGGTATCAATGAACATTAGATCGTTCTCCTGTCCTTCTGATTGTAAGTAGTCATTACTCATTGAACCAGACATGCCATGCTGAAAATGAGCCCCCATATTTGTGTCCCGCTTCAGAAGGTCTGTGGGATTTGTCATTGAAGGAAGTAGAAGGAGGCTGGTCATCATGGCCTACTAACATTCTTTGTTTGCCCTTTCCCCTTGTACGGGAGAACAAGGAGGTTCTTGAACCATGCTAGATCATCTACTCAATTACCTACACAGCATACTGCGGTTGTATGGGACAGACACCACAATGTTTATAAAATGGAAGGCACGGCTGGGTTATTGGAGGCTATGCTGATCGAATCTTGCTAGATTGCACTGGGGCAGATTGTGAAAACACCATATTACATCCCCTGCCATGACTACCCAAACGTCCCTTCCTCCAGAGGTCTTATAATTCTCATCTTGATGACTATAACATTTTTGAAAAGCAATAAATTCTAATGATGTACTCCTAGTCTGGGCTATTGTTGTCAAGAGGACTTTTCAAAATCCTTTACTCTGACCTATAAAATGTTGGAAGAATTCAAGGACCTGCTACCTCAAAGCAAAACTATTTTTTGGAAGATCACTGCAAGGGTTTATTTGCCTATACTCTTAGGGATGCATAATAAAAGGATTGGCCTCCCTTTCTGTCTATTGCATGCATGTTCTGCACACATGTGAGGGTCTTAATATGCCATTTTGCTGCATTTGGCTTCTCTGCAAATGTTCCAGGGAAAAAAAAACCCGAACCATTCCCCTATTGATTCTAATGGGATTCAATTTCCACTTCTGGATCAACCAGAACATTGGGCCTGATTTATTAAAGCTTTCCAAGGCTGGAGAAAAAACATTTTCATTAGTGAAGCTGGGTGATCCAGAAAACTTTAAGTGGATCTGGTCTAGGGTTTAAAACATTTGCTAGCAAATAGCAAATGACTTTGAAGAAATCCATTCCAGGTTTGCTGTATCACCCAGCTTCAATTATAAAAGTGTATCATTGTATCTTCTGCATTGTGCTTCACATCTCACTGCTGATGCGAGCAGCGACGTGGCCGGGACCCGGGTGGTATTACTCAGTACTCTGCTTTTAAAAAGCCCCCCGACGGACCGCCGCCCCGGCATCACAGCGGGACCTTCCGTGTGCTGTTATAAGGGTAACTTTAGAAGCCCCCTTACCTTTGTACCGCTGTGATACCGGGGCAAGTAATACCACCCGGGTCCCGGCCACGCTGCTGCTTACAGCAGTGGTATGTGAAGCACAATGCAGAAGTCCTGCATTGTGCTTTGCATCTCTCTGGAGATGCAGAGCAGCAGCAGCATCTGTGTGAGGCAGGCGGGACATCCCCACTTCCGGGTGATGTGCATGGTGATGTATTGGGGGGGTATCTGGGAGGGAAATTTAAAGCAGATTACAATGGTGAAAAATACCTTTTATGGAAAGACTTATCAGATATCTCTTCACAATTGTACGGGTCTGGAACGTTTACCAGACTATGGAGATTATTCATCTAACAGAACTACAGATCCTGTATATCGTTAAACTAATTTATATCTAGCTAAATATATTCTAATTAGCACTTTGTATTATGTCATCTTATCACACAATAGTATGATTGTTCAAAAAAAAAATGTTCCAAAGCATTTTGGATCTGATTCACGTTTCATTATAGTTTGGCGTTTGAGAAATCAAATATCCAAAAAAATTATTGTTGCCAAATATGGTATAATACATGTATCAAGGAACATATAGTGATTTTACTTGTGTGTGTATGTAAAAATAGATTTAAAGGTATGTAAATGCATATGTATTTTCATTTTTACTATTTAATCTGGACTGGTTTATGGGACGGGAGGAATAATCAAATAAATTCGCTGGTGTGGTATGCATTGTTTTGACTTTTTGTATTCTTCATTATTGTTAGCTTCACCTTTTGCTGCAATGTTTTTGTGTCTGTTTTAAAATGATGTTCTCTATT
>NW_027318597.1:0-5653 GCF_032062135.1 Pyxicephalus adspersus
TGCAATCCCTATTTAATGTACAGCGCTGCGTAATATGTTGGCGCTATATAAATCCTGTTTATTAATAATAATAATAATAATAATAATAAATCAAAATAAACCAAAAAAGCATCACTCAACAAAACCTGATGAACTTTGCACCAAGGCGGACATAGGGAGGTGCAACGTGTGCTGCTTTATGAGGGTCCCATACCCTCCTTAGCCACAAGGGGCCCACAGGGACCACAAGTTAGATCTGCACAGAGACCTGCATCTGCCATTGCTTTGCACCACACACCAAGTGTGCGAATGGGTTTACATGAGGAGATGCACGTTTATGGCATTCGTTGACTCATAACTGCATGTCTTTTAGTAGGATTTCATTAATTTCATGAGTGGGCCTAAAGGGAATCTTTCCTGATTGCAACACACGTGATCATTGACTTATTTGGCTATCATGGTGACTCTCTGGCATTACTACACTGAGTCAATGACCAGAACATGTCTACAGACAAGTATTTTATCTCAATGCATGTTTTAGGTTGATTACCTCCAGTACTGATATTCTTATAACAATCAGATAGTGGACATGAAGGAGCTTGGCAATGGCAGATTTTATATTTCTTCAAGCAAGGTGTTACATTAAAGTGAACCGCAACCAGATCATACACACAAAGTATTTGCAAACTGTAAAGTGTATCTCTAGCTGTAGGCATTGTAGAGAAATTCATGAAATCAAAGCAATTTAAAAAGTAGAAAAGAAACTTGGAAACCTGCCAGCACTCTTATATAAACACACAGCGGGTCTTTCTTAGTTGTTAGAAATTAATTGAAAGTCTGCTGTGATCTTTGAGAATGAATTGCTTCATAGTGCATATAACTTTACAACATTTTATATATCTGTAATATTTGATATTACTTTCACATACAACGGGTTTGTTTTTTGGCACTTACAGTTTTATTGTTTTTTATATTTACAATTGTGATTATACAAAATGGCAACAGAAGGAAAGCATTGGGAAGTGATCACAGACTGAAACGTTACGTTTATAGATTTACAAATGTTATGAAATGGATGCATTCTGCGTCCCTGCATTACCTAGTAGTAGTAATCTGACTTGAAAGTTTTCCTTTTTGCTCACCTCTTCTTGACCCCCACCTTGGCTCAGAGGAGGATTTATACAAACCCATCAGAATATAATACTGTGAAATATTCAATATTGTGTTCACATTGATTCCATCTATGGAACATCTAAGGACATATCTGGAGCATCACAGAACAGCTCAAAGTCACTGGGCCTAGGAGAAAAGTAGGAATGAATTTTGTCAAAGTTATTTGCTATTTGCTAGCAAATGTTTTGAGTACTGGACCGGATCCATTTCAGGTTTGCTGAATCGCCCAGCTTCACTGATAAAAGGGTCTCCTCTCCAGCCTTGGAGAACTTTGTTTAAATCACGCCCTATGTCTTTTAGTAATCTCTTCATTCTCCCAGCTTTTTTTTAAATCAAGGTACAATTTGATCCTTTTTTCAGCCAATAAAGTCCTACTAGAGGTTAAAGCACAGATAAAAGAAGGACGGGGTGTGATGTGCAGGTTAACAGAGTACAGAATGTACTATGAGCACATAGACGGCAATTAAAGAAAAGTACCTTCTATAGTCAGACCTTTTGCCCTCGTTGTCTATGGAAAATCACCCTTTGAACTTCCTGTACTCACAGCGTGGTATAACATTATTCTAGCTGTCTTTCCATCGATCGACTAGATGGATTAGAATTACTCTTTTACTGGGGACTGGGAGAGGAAAGAACAGCCAATGTAAGCCAATCTGCCCAAGTAATATCAGAAAAACACAAAGTGAGCAGAAATATGACTTCAGTAGTATTCTGCCACTCCTTTATAGCCCAGTCAGCGGTGTGTTTTTGACCTAGCTGTGCTGTTCACGCAAGGTTAAAGATGTGGCTGTACTGTCTCCCAGAAATGCCTCATTCACATGACTGTCTAAAATTCTCCAGAAAATAAACAGTTGATGTATAAAATTTTCAACTGCATGTTTACCTTCCTGCAGGGAGTTCAGCTTTATCATTCATAAAATCACATGGACCTATACTTATACACCTAGACAATGTGTAAACTAATGTAAACACACAAATGTAGATACAAGGTTAAGTTAACAGACAAGACAAATGCATCTGTGTCTTCAGATGTCTCGAAAGGGGTATGAATTTATTCAGTCTGATAATTTATTCTACTCAGCTTTATGACCTTTACCTGTGATATTCTGGAAAATATTTAGTGTGTGATATTGTATAAAATATTAGGTCCAGATCTCCCTTTAAAGAGTCTTTCTTCCTGGGTAAGATCTCTCTGCAAATTGAATCTATTCTAAAATGAACAAAGGATCCTCCTGTATGATCCTTGTGCTAATCAAACCTATCCTTAAGGTTAATAAAAGGGTCTTAGTTCTCCCCATTAAATAACAAAAGGGATCCTGCTTTGTAATAGCTTGATGTTGATTCATGTCGGTAGAGTGTGTGTCTTCAGCTTTGTAAGAGTTGGAATCTTGTGTCACAAGGTGTCAAAAACCTCAGTGAGTCCCAGACTGAGCGTCATGATATGTATTATGAAACACATTTATTGCTAAACCTTTATATTTCCAATATACCATTCTGTATAAAGTAATGACGGATTTGTAGCTGGATTATTATTGGGAGCATTTGGAGACCAAGAACTAATCTCCTAGGCCTCAGGAAACCATACTAGCCTGTCCTGGTGAAATATAAGCCTTAGACATATCTCGTTTGGACTCTGTGAACTTCTTCTCTTCAAACATTCCATTTTATTATAGATCCAGTTTCCAGTTAAATCCATGTTCCCAGTTAGATACAGATATGGTAAACCTCTTCCCAAAAAATACTTCTGGCCTTAAACAGGAAAAAAAAACTGGACAAGTGATCTAATCCTTTCCTATATGATCCAAAATGAAAATAGAAAACTTTTTGTCTATATATACATTTTAAGGTTAGTTGTGACCGGTTCTCTCTTTGCTGCAGACACTTATTGGACTTTTCCCAAACATTAATCCGGTTACTCTGATCACAGCCAAACACATAACTGCACGTGGTGGTGACTGTGCAGATAGTGCATATAGTCAGTACAATTTATTGGCTTTCACCCAGTGTCAGATCCATGTGTTCTAATTCTTTCATTCAGCAATATTTTGTGAGCATCAGGAACATTCCTTTCAATAGTTTAATAGATAAAACATATGAAAAATTAATCTGCTTTATGAATATAAAGTAATGTTTTACAAATCATTTTTGATCCACCAAGATCTCAGAATGAAACAGCTCTGATTGGCAGGGCAGGAGACATTTTTCTTTTTGTTGCAGTTCGGCAACACTTTTACAGGTCTTGCTTCTCCTTCAGTCTGTGATTGGGCCCTGAAGGAGAAGCAGCAGATTGATGAGCTCATCACTGTTATTCTGCTCCATCAGTATGATCTCCATTAGCACGTGATCACTGTTGTAGCACTGATTGGCTCCTTTTTCTTTATTGCAGAAGGGCTCAGGTGATGTCCTTTCTGCAAAAAGTATTCTTACCTGCCCAAATGCAGCACATTCTGTTAAAATTTACTGAGGACAGGTACCCACCAGGTTAAGTTTCACTGTAAGGTATTGCTGCAGTTCTATTTCAAACTTTAAACTAATTTAAAATCCAATATGTTTGATCCCATTCCTCTTTTTAAATTTCCAAAGTACAGATATCACCCAATGCCACATGTTACTAGTATTATCAGAGAAGCCTCTTATTTGCCCCTCTTTTTTTATAGGGCCTGACCTTCCTTGTCGAAACCCTACTGGAGGACATTGTATTGTCCAATTGAGATTGGCGCAGTAGCTAGAAAGACCACCTTCATTGAACAGAGGGGTGGCATATGATGGAACTCCATCATTGCATGTCAGGGTCCATTCATAAAGTGAGGCACATTAGATTGGGCAACATTTGGGTATCAAAACCTCCAGTATTGAAATATTGAACAGCAGCAGTTAGGATTTTGCTTTCAGCAAAGTCAAATGAGACATCAGGCTTATAAATGAAATGCAAGGTGGGTATAATAATTTGTACTTTTCTTGTACCTGTGAGATATTAACTTTGACATGTGTCAGTCTTGGCATGACTTTGATATTATAAGTAAGGGAGTGAGCATTAATCTCGTCTTCGGTTAGCATAATTAGTTAATTTAACTGGGAATTTAACAGAGAAGACATGTGATATCCTTGTCTTGTCATACACTTGTGTGGTTTAATCCGATGAACATTGAGTTGCATGAAGGTTTCCTAAAAACTAATTTAGAGAACTAAAAGTGGCCATGCACATTGAAATCTAATCTTTTATTTTCAAAAATCTGATTTTCAAATTATACCTAAAACTTACATCACCCATTTACAACCTTTAGGGGTTGATACCCATGGACATTGGTGTTGATTTAAAATAAAGAAGTTTAGGCTGTTCATTTAGCAATGTGTAAAGGATAATAAGGGGGATTCTTTCCACTGGCCACCTGCTGACTCCCAATAAACTGGTTTCATTAGGTGTCCGCTGAAACCTAAAATTTTTCAAGGGTTCCTCAGTGGCATAAAGGTTGAGAAAGGCTTTCCTAAAGAGATATAACCAGGTATTTTAGTGGCATGATTGAACTTTGCACAAATTATTGAACACTGCTCACAGGGCAAAGTTTGGGGTGGTCCCTCAAGTCCCAAATGTCCTAATGTCAGTCCACTAAAACTGCAGACCAGAGTGGGTTACATGCTAAGATCCCCATTAATAAGCCCAATCCCCATTACCAGGACATACAGTCCACAATCAAGAAAATGTAAAAGACAAACCAGACCAAACATCAGATTGTAACTATCAGAAAAGGGACTTCAATAGACTAAAATATTCCAGTGAGTGGAATATGAGTTTTGTAGCATGTAGTTTGGTCATATTCTTCAGCAAATTGATATTATGGACACCACTTCTTTAACCCAGTCTATATCAGTTATTGCCCATTTGGGGGTTGTAGGGGAGGATTAAAATAGACACTTTTTGCACTCTGTACTAACATGAACACCAGCTGCCTACAATGTACAAACCCTACACACCCTCCCTTTCCATGGAAATGTCCCATTAATAGTAAATTCAGCAATATCTGCTTTTACTGGTATTAGGATACTTACCTGAATCCTATGCTGGGTATTGACCCCCTAAAAAAGCATTGTGGATTTTGTTTAAGTTTTTCTGCTCATAGCCACAAGCCTCGATAAGGATGGGGGGAGATTTTCTGATCCCCAAAAAAGGATCAGCAAAAAGATTATGACAAAATGTTTGTATCTGGTATGGACCTCTCTGGATCTCTTTGCTGTGTTCCTGAATCTGTACTCCACACAAAGGAGAACAGGGAAACCCAAAACTTTCAGGTAGACAGGATAACATAATTCAGAACTCTGGTAGGGAGATAATACTAATGGAGAATCCAAGCCCCATAAAGCCAAGGGCTGACACAAGTATTCCTATTGGGTGGACTGATCATTTATTGGTAGCATTGGACATACAAGTTATATTTATATTTACTTGTCTTTTGAATTTATATATATTTGTGAAGGTGTCTTGGCTCACACCTCTATCACATCA
>NW_027318598.1:0-5648 GCF_032062135.1 Pyxicephalus adspersus
AGGTTCTATATGTGGAACACCGTGTTTTACATAGTGGGCCTGATTTATTAAAGCTATGCAAGACTGGAGAAGATAGACAATCATGGGTGAACCTGTGTGGTCCAGCATTTGCTGGACCACAATGAATCTAATCCAGGATTGAAAACATTTGCCATATATTAGCAAATGATTTTAAGAAATCCATTCTAGGATTGATGGATCATCTAGGTTCTCCCATGATGGTCTATCTTCTCCAGTCTTAAGCTACGTACACACGTCAAATTTTTCTCGCCCGATAAAGGGCATCGGCCAGATATCAGACGAGAATCTGGCTGGTGTACAGCCCAGGTCGTTCATCATCCGTGGATCCGTCCTGGCAGATCCACGGACGATGAACGATGAGCGATCCTAATGCAAGGGAAGGGGGGGAGCGAGCAGCAGGGTGCCGCTCCGTCGCTACCCCCCTCCCCTCTCCATAGAGCAGAACGGTGCTGTATGTACACCACTCGTTCATGCATCTTGCCGTTCTTATCGTTGGAAAGGCTCGTGAAAGATCCTTTCCAACGACAAGAATTGCACGTGTGTATGCAAGTTTAGAGATCTTTGATAAATTAGGGCCAGTGTGTGATATGCAAGAACATCAGACATTACAAAGAAAGCAATGGCTGACATTCTCACTATATGCCATGCATTAAAGTGTGTTGCTACATCGCCCTTCTGCATTTATGTTTCTCTGTTTTGTTCTATGCCCCTTTCATTGTAATGAATACAATTGACATACCAATGTACAGCAGGTGGCTGCCATGCATTGCAGTATCTTATAGTGTGACACTTACCTTTACAGCTGAAAAGCTGTCAACTTGCCATGATGCTGTTTCTGCTCCAACCTGTCATCCTTCTTCTTCATGGCCTGGAGTGAACACTGGGTGGCGCCATCTTCTTCTGTCTTCTTCCTTTTTCTTGAGATGTCACCTGATCTCAAATTGCGCTGGTACATAATCGGGTGACACGGTTTGTTAAAATGTTGGCCATGTGCAGAAGGGGCTTTGCATATCCAGTGAAATCGGCACTTCTTTTTTTTTAGCAGTTCAGGCAGTGATAATCTATAATCTATAATCCTGTGTTTGTGAAAAGAATATACATGATTTACAAAGCTAGTAAATTAGTCTTTTAGAAAATTATTTTACGACATGTATAATCAAAAATATATGTAGTTAAAATAATGTTCTAAAAATGTACTTTGAATACTGAAACATAATATGCATAATAGTCTGAGGCCAAATGTATTTTTTAAAGAATTCTACATAATACCTTATCCTTTACTAAAATATCCTAAGAGGATGCCTTGCAGGATAATAGAGAACTGGAACTACCATCCTCTCTTCCCCAGTATTTCCTGATATATTGATGTGTCAGGTGTGTCCATTTGCACCTTTTGCCTTGTGAAATGCCATTTTAAAATCAACATTTCAACAACCTAATTACCTGAATGCATTATTATTTACCATACCATTTAGGTTTTAGTCATTCTTTAAAGTAAAAATAACCATTGCATGGTACATTTTTTCTTTACTCCATGAATTGTATCACTTTGCTTCTTATCATTGTACATAGTAGCAAACACTGACACAGTATGATACACTTTCATCAGTGAACCTGGGTCCTACAGAAAACCTGGAATGGATTTCTTAAAAATAATTTGGTATTTGTTGGTAAATGTTTTTTTAATACTGAACCAGATCCATTCCAGGCTTGTTAGATAACCAAGGTTCACTTCTCCATCCTTGAAGAGCTTATTAAATCAGACACGGTGGGCCTGATTTTTTTAAAGCTCTCCAAGACTGGAGAGGATACAGTTTTATCAGTGAAGCTGGGTGATCAAGCAAACCTGGCAAAGATCTGGTCCAGGATTGGAAACATTTACTAACAAATAGCAAATTCATTTTAAGAAATCCATTCCAGGTTTGCTGGATCACCCATCTTCACAGATTAAATGTATCCTCTCCAGCCTTGGAGAGCTTTAATAAATCAGGTACAGTGTGTTATAAAAGCTTAAAGTATATGTAAACTAAGCCACCATACTTTATATAGGCATTACCAACTTCTTTTAAAGTCATTTTAACAAAAAACACAAGTGACGTGTTTAACACATATTTTGCAGGAATGGGTCACTGTTGTAGCCATCAGCAAATACCATAAGAACAATCCTTAGAACAGAATGTATCCAATAAGTGGGTATAAGGAAGCTACATGAAATCTGCTAAAATAAGTATTTTATTTAAAAAATTGTTGTTTCACATTACTTTGCAAACTAAATATTTTTCATTTAGACTTTATTTCTATTTTAAGAGAATCTTTGCCTCAAACAAAGTGCTTTGTCTAGGGAGAGATGATAAAAGTTAAATCCTGCTTCTGTTTCTGCTTCTGGAGAAATCTGCTGTCTGCGGAGTTACATCTTGCAGCTTACTTGGCCACATCTTAGTCTCCATTAGCCCTGCTTAATTCCCCATATAAACTAAACAGAGCAGACTGATCCAACTTGATTTATTTCTATATAGACAAGAACAGCACTCTGATACTATGGAGGAAGAAGTTGCAGTTCTTTCATGCATGCTTTGTAGCTGTGACATGACTTATAATGTACATTGAAGAGCTGGATTTCTGTGCAGTGACAGGTCCGAGTGTAAGAAACCAGCCATGTTATCTATTTTGGTGGCTAGGATTCTGTAAATAGCACAGCATGCCCTGTATTAGCCAGGAGGCAGGTTCCCATTGCGTCACGGTTCATGCTTCCATGCTATTGAAAAATTAGTAACAAATCGCTCACTCGAGTTTTCTTCCCTTGTGTATCAACATCCTTCTAGCAACAGTTGCTGTCTACTTACTGTCAAAGTAAACAGTCCAGAATGGGAATCTCAGAATAAAACACTTGGAGTATAATTAGAACTGAAAAGTATAAATATATAGTAGGCAGATATCTTGGGCCTACAAAGAGAGACAGCATGTCTTGTAGTGTGGCTTCAAAAGTCTCTGGAGGCTTATTACTTATTTTCACTGCTCGTCTGACTCACAAGTATATATATGTGCTGTATATGCAAACTATACAGCTCTAAATAAACATCAAGAGGAAGGACAGGGTCATGATACTAGGGTTAGATTTAAAGATCTACATTCATTATTTTTAAATTACTATCAAACACTGGTTTATTAGATTTCTTGGGGTCCCAATAGATGGAGAAGATTATGGTGAAATGAAAGCCATTTTATTTTTAAACAGACAAATCACATAAGTTTTTAGCTGGCAGAAAATGACACTTTTTATAATCCTGTAGAAATAAAGTGAAAAACAGAGAACCATTACCCTGGAGTCTTTAGGAGATATAAGATGATTAACATTTTCATTTTAGCTACCTAAAACGGAAATACCTGTACAAGTTGAAGCCTTGTCTATCTAGCATTTGAATAGGAGGGATCTGTGTCCCTAGAAACCGGATTTAGGATACATTTCTTTACAATACCATCCCAATTGGTGGCAATAGGCCAATCACTAATAAACCGTGGTATATGGACTTCCAATTGGCTGCAGGCATGTGGCAGTTAATCTGCGGGCATCTGCTAAATTAAAGCCGGTATTGGTATGTAATGGGTGATTGTTGGGTAAAACTGCTATAACTTCACCTGATCCCACAACCATACTGCATGGCTCATTCAGATTTAGAGCGCAGAAAAGATGTCCGGTGGAAAAAAGGGAACATGAGGCTTTTTTGATACACCAATACACCATTCAGCCAAATAAGAAGCAGCACTGCTGAAGGCTGATCTAGGAAATTAGCAATGGTGAGAATCAAACTGAGAATAATATAGATAATTAAATAATACCTATATGCAATAAATATTACAAATATATTTTATGTGTGGATGATGCTGTTGTATTCTAGGACTAGGTTATAGTGCTCTTTGGGCCCTAGAGAAACACAAGCTACAGAAATAGGTTAAAGCCATTTCTACACATGAAGCCCACTTTTCCCAACTACAGTTCCCTAATTTCATCAAATGCATCACTTTACCTTATATTGACATACTGGGGTTGTTTTACTACAGCAATAAAAAATGCTTGTATTGAAAAGTAAATGAAGTTGTATTCATTAAAAACACACAACCAAGAACAAAAGTAATACAAATTATTCATAGTATTTTTTCTAGCACATGATTGAGTCACCATAGGGAACACAAATTCAACCTTTTTTAAAAGCTTTAGAAGGCTAAGCAAGTGTTTACCTCTGCCATGTAGTCATTTATTGCATTCTCTTTTCATACAGCTTTTACCGTTTGGAAAAAATGGCTCTATAATATTAGGCTATATTTGTACTGTACATTAACAGTCCTGCATGTGCATCTGGTTGATAGGGTATAAATGATTGATTTGCATGATTGCATCCTTGGTACTAAAATGAAGATTAATCCCTAGTCCCTGATACAATGCTGCAGGTATGTTGGTCATCAGTGCTGTCACTACATCTCTACCCCATGTACATTTGATCATATCTGAAATGTATCCACAGGATCATCACTGGTTGTATTTAATAAATAGCCAACAATGAATGGGTGCCATGATACGACAATGAGGGTTGAACTTTGTGTGAAACTAAAAACATACTTTTTAAGCTATAGGAGGAAAGCAAACATTTCATTACAAGACATAAGTAAATACTTAGTCAACTAAGCATATTAAGACTATGGTGTTCAGAATTCAGCTTTAAATATTATTGATCTTTTTATTTTAAGGACAGTGTTAGCCAAATTCCTGTGTTTAACTGTTATAACTGCTTCTGGTGGTAAAGTCTTAGCCACCATTAACAAACTGGAGTACTTTAGTAGCATCCTATACGTCTCTTGTTAGGTTGTTATTCACTTTAGATGTCATAGCATTCAGTATTATTGGTAACCAGATAACACAGAGGTTTCCTCAAATGTAGCAATTTATCTCTTCTAGGCATCCCAATGGTTACAGCAAGTATGTTTTTTCCCTTTTTCAAATATCTTTAGACAATTATTTATCTCTCTCATTACTCTATATAAAAGATTATAGTCTAAATAGAGAAAGAAAACTGATCAAAGCTATCTGCCACAGAAAAAGGTATTATAATCAACTGTCCTACACCCCATGTCGCCTACCTTCCCTCCATCACAGACCTTCAGGCTCTGAAAGACACTTGGATGCCTATTTGCCCCATTGCATGCCATGTTTCTATCCTCCAACCCCTACATTACTGCTGGGTTCTCTACAATGGAACCACAGTGTACATCATGGGGGTGGGGGAAAGTGGTTTTCGGGACTCTTAGAAATGTTCAATACCAAAGAGTCTTTTGGAGGCTGCACCACTGGAATGGTGAAAAGGTAAGAGATAGAGACCAACAAAAAGGTGAGTATAAAGTGGTTCTCAAGCAGGAACATTTAATGTGGAGTTTATTTTACCTACTAAGGCTGCATTCAACGTTTCACAGTTCTGATGACATCTGGTAGCATGTTAATACAACATTATCATCAACGAGTGATTTGGATTTTAGTGTATGAAAAAAAACTATACGTTCTAAAAAAAATATGCCAAAAAAACATAGTTAAATTACAATAATCTACCACTGAAATGGGACATATGATAATCAGCTTG
>NW_027318599.1:0-5646 GCF_032062135.1 Pyxicephalus adspersus
TATACGCCTTTGACATTTTATCTGAAGATCTGTCGATCCATTAGGGTTACAGTATACGCCTTTGGCCTGACGCTAAGGAAGTGCCAGGTGCCACCAATCTTCTTCACTTCATTTTCAGGTTCTTCTTCACACGTCACCAGATTTTGCACTGCTCAGGCGCGAGATCAGGTGACGTAGATGGAGGAAAATGTGTCAATCTCACTGCACATGCATGAGATCCGCATTTTTTCCTCCTATTAAAGAAAAGGCTCAGGCATGCGCAGAAGGAGCAGCCGGAGCCTCCTTGGATGCATGACGTAAGTATCCCGGGAGGCTCTGCGCTCTGTGGGATCCAGACAGAAATGGGGTTTCCGCACCCTTGTTTTTTTTAAAGTGTTGCACTTTGAATGAAACTTTAAAAACAATTTTTCTTTATATAAAGGGGTTGTCTACTCTTTTATGTAAAGTAAAAATTTTGGTTTAGGTCCACTTTAAAGAAAGCACCCATGAGGACTGCTTATTTGCTTTTGCAGTGCTTTTCAGATGATTAAAAAACAGGTGTTTAATGCATTTCAAATGTGAGTGTTTAAAGTGTGCCAAAAGCTATGTTCCCACTGACAGTAAGGTTGCGGTTACCACTTCCACATGCTAATGAATCATTGCCTCAGGGGCAATGCTACATGCAGATTCTACAAGTGGCAATCCAAAAGAAAATGAATGGGGGTGCCAGTGAGTGGTTTAGTACCGCTTGCTGAAAAATGTGCAAGTGTTAGAGCTTTAGGAACCAGTGAAGTCACTGAGCTGGCAAGGTGCCAGCCACTGGGAGCTACACAGAATCGCTGGAACCTGTAGATCTGGATCTGCCTTAAAGCAGTAAAGACTAGGCCTTAGTAAGACAGCAAAGTGATCGCTCTAAAGCAACCTTGTCACTTATTAGCTTAACCACCTGAGCGTTACACTGAGGTCTAGATTTCTGTACCAAAAGTGATCCACTGTTTTTCATGAAATTTTTTTTTTTAAATTGTAGACCTACGCTGGAACACGAACAGGAGCGGGACCAGGTAAGTAAGGATGGGAAAAAACTTGGGGTTAACCATCCTAGCCATTTTTTTTTTGCCCGTACGAAGGTTGGGCTTAACCACTAGGAGGTTAAATCAATGAGAAAGTAAATACTAACGTGTCCGATGGGTGACAAATCAAATAGCACTGGCACTTTACAAGCACTGGCACTGCTGCCATCTGACATTTTCCTGTTGCTTAGGGCAGCATGCGTCCAGGTAGAATGCTGTGGTGCTAGGACACTACCGAATCCTGTAGTGATGTAGTGTCTGGCAGGAGGAACCACAGCAGGAAACCCTATGCAACAACCAGAAGAGTATATATTAAATATAAAAAGAAAAACTTAAAAGAAATAAATGTTGTACTCACTGCTGCACTATTCACTTTCTCTACAGACTGCTTTAGTGTAAATTTCACAGCAACAAGGTCAATTTAAATTACCTACTCCTATCATCTCAAACAACTACTTGATATAACACATCCAATCTTTAGTGTATATTGGGTGATCTCACAGTTACAGCCTATTAGTTAGCACAGTGAAGCCGGCTTGCTATTTATTTTGCTTTATCATAGTGGAGATAGGTAGCATAGCTAAGAAAATGTCCCACTCTGTACATTTATTTACTTTGCAGATGACTATTAATGTCTCTTGCACAAATGTCAAAAAAAATGCCTGCCCATGGCTTTTTGCCAACAGAAACCAGGTAAATGTTTTGTCTTCTATTTTACCAGAAACATAAAAGAAAAGAGCTGACTGGTTGCAATACAAAACACATTTCCTGCCACACATTTAAAGTAAGAGACCCCCCTAAAATGGTATAGCTACTGAATTCATTCCTATCCTTTACCAAAGTTATTTAGGCTTGTTGCAACCAAAGTACAAATGTGTTAAGTTGGGAGGGGACTGTGATTGTGGTAGCAGATTTTGGTCTTGCTGGTATATGTGAGAGATCAGGAACACAACTTTGAACATAAAACATATTATTTGATTCTAGCTCTGAATCTAGTGTGTGAAATGCAAACGGCTACAGAAATATACTGGTGGAAATCCTGCTGCTCGCTATGTGTCAGTGGGAGATGGAATCAACCAGAAGGATTTGCACTTTGGTTTCTGAAGCATGGCCTGTGGCTGCACAGAGGCAAGACCTCCTACCTAGCGAGAAATGTAAAGGGCTGAATTGCTGTGTGTGGGCTTTCTAGACACATACAGCCAGCAGATATAGAAATGTAATACATATGGGTCTCTATGTGCTCATGTGAAGTAGTATATAGTAAAAAATCTTTATTTAAAAAGCTGCACAAACTAGAATAGAGTCTAATAACAAATAGAATATGTTTTATTTTTTTTAATGCCTAGTGACATTTACCTGGGATAATACTTACTTCCCTTCCACAATCCAGCAATCTACTCTCTAATAAGACTAAGGATATGTACACACGTTAGATTTTTGTAGTTAGAAATGATCTTTCACGATCTTTTCAAATGACAAAAGACTAAAAGATGAATGAATGAGCGCCGTACATACCGTTCTGCTCTATGGAGGGGGGGAGGGGGGGAGAACAAGCAAGCGTCACCCCGCTGCGCTTTCTCCCCTTCACTTTCATTGCAGTCATTCGTGTTTTGAACCATGAATTATGTTGCATGGCCACATTACATGTCAGATTCTCGTCTGATACCAGCCCTGAAGGGAGAATCAGACGAAAATCATCTAAAGTGTGTACGTAGCCTTTCTCATAGCAATAAATGGGGCCGTACCAACTATGTGCAGTATAAAGGAGAGCATAACAGTGCCTTGTTAGAGGGCAGATTGTTGGATCAGAGAGCAAAGTAATATGCTAGGTGGGATACAATGAGAGGGGTGGGGTATTTATTAATAGTCAGTTTCACTAAAAGCGATGTCTTTCAAAGTATAGCTAATATATGTACATGGAAGGGTGCCAATAAATCTTATCAAAGAACAAGTAATAGAATAATAAATATTAAATTCATTATATATTCATATTTCATTATTATTCATTTCATTTTCAATATTATGACATATACCCAATAAAACATTTAAAAATATAAACCCCCCTAAAAAATATTTTCTCTAACACATCATCAAACATAACTATAATAATAGGAACACAATGATCCATAATGATGGGAGACCGAAACCTGCAGCGCAACCATAAAGTGTGGGGAGTCAAAGCGCTGTTTTTGCAGCCAATCGGAACTTAGCCTCAGTGATTATATATATATAACCAAATGCATGAAAACCACAGATTGCCAACAATAAATTGTAAACCTTGTGAAACAGGAAAAGTTATGTGAAAAAGCCACACTAATTTGAAGACATTCTTTCAAACCAAAATAGGTAATGGAACACAGGCAATAATAAATGAGAATAAGCAGAAAATGATTAAATCAAGCAAGATGGAGAAGAATGATGCCCAGATATATCCCAGCTAGTTGCCGGGGAGGATTTTCTATCACCAATAGAAAGATTCTTTGCCGTCATATTTTAGAAACTTTGGGGCTTGGGTACAACACAACAGTATAAGCCATTCTTCCCCATGCTAGTCAATGTGAATGCAAGAACTAATCAATTCAATGAAGCAAGTAATGAAGCAAATATAAGCAAGCTCCACATGTTCACGCATGGTAATTTTTATCAATATCCTATAAAGCATTCACAGAAGGTCACAGGGGCCAATAGACACAAACAAGCCTAGATGGAAGTTACACAATTTTCTTGCATTGTGACTATTTATCCTAAATTACTCCTATGATACCATGTCCAGCATGTGAAGTTTTCTTTAAGGTCAATGACTGGAAGTATAGTTGACTTGTGGTAAGTCCCATTGAACTACCACATCCTAAGAATCATCAGATAACATATTATTACTATCTATACACAAGTAAATATATACCACAAAATATATTGCATTGCTTATACACACATGAACATATCTATGTATACATATCTTATACGTGACATTTACTAATTAGAACATTTTCACCACAGTAACACAGAATAAATGTATGATGAACAAATATTAGAAGATTAATGTTTGATAAAGCATCGTTTGCCAAATGATAGCAATGACAAGATCTCTAGAGTAAAATTATTAATAATTACTAATATTAATAATGTTCTGCCACCAGCCTGATATACATGCCAGTTTGATTTAACAAGTGAATTTATTGATAAATGTTCCTAGCACATTGTGTAAAACAAGAAAGTCGGCCTACACCAGACAAAAGTGATTTAGTAAAGTGTGAATAACTAAAGCCAGACCTGCACCTGGCGTAGCCATCCGACCTTCAGTAAATTTCTCTTAATATCTAATACCTGACTGGGAACACATTCACCGACCTGATGTAAATATCTTGAATTTAACGAGAAGCGATAAGGTACTATCCTAAAAACAAGGGGTGTAGCTGGGTGAGCAACACTAGAAAAGCCATATGTTACTAAGTGCACTAGTGGCCATACTAGTAAGTATTCCTATGACACTACGGGGGAATTCAGGGCTTCCTGACACCATGGCAGTGATTGGTAGTACTGTCTGCGTACACACATTTTGTGCAGTTTCTAGACAGTTTAAAACACACTGATGTGAATGATCCATTATATACAATATTAAGGGTTAAAATATGACATACCAGCTTTTTTAATTTGGAAGCCAGTGATTCCCCACGAATGAAAGTTATTTACGAAGTTGGGAGTTAAAAATTGTAAGTGACTCTACCTTCATGTCATATATAAACCACTCAAGAGCTCATTTTCAAATGTGATACTTTATATACATATATATTACTTACTAAAGAAAAAAAATGCTTTTAGACTTCATCTCACAAAGAAAAACGCACACAGCTTTAGAAAAATAATAATAAAAAAATGCCCAGACCAAGCATTGCAGTCTACGGTTCGAAGTTAATAGCTTGGAATGGATTCCAAGTGGCACCTTGTGTGTCATTCACTCAAGAAATACGGTATTGAACAAATTGCAAAAATGCAAAACACTGAAACCATAGAGGAGCTTTTTATAGCTATGAAATAAATTAAGTAGAAGTCTAGGACGAGGGAAAAAAAGTATTCCCATAATATTCGAGAGTAGAAGTTAACAAGCCTGCTGGGATCTTTTTAGCCCCTGCAGAGCTGAGACTTCAACATTATTAAATGTCTGTCGCATCTGAAGTATGGTGCAACATAACTCAATAAACAACGGAAAGCATATGATGCAGGTTGGGGGGAAGCTTTAGATTACCCTGCAGAATAATTCAGTTTCAGGACAGGTGTTTGCCTGTGACAGAACAGGATAAAACTGGTGAGAAGATATGAGTACGGGCCCCCTGTAGGAAAGTGTTAATATGGAACAATTCAATGTATATGCCTCATTGCAGGTGCTGACATCCTTGAAATGTTTAAAACTTTTCAAGGGATATGGAAAAATAATTAAGGAATATTTGGTAATATTTATTCTATATAACATGTGCTACATTGCAATTCTATATAATTATATGCAAAATAATGCACAGCTGCAAAAATAGAATGCATAAAGTGAAAGGTAAACTCCAAGCAAAGATTGAACAATAAACTTTCAACTGATTCATTTTGAATT
>NW_027318600.1:0-5631 GCF_032062135.1 Pyxicephalus adspersus
AATTCACTGAATGGGCCTGATTTAATAAAGTTCTCCAAGGCTGAAGAGGATACACTTTTATCAGTAAAGCTGGGTGATCCAGCAATCCTGGAATAGATTTTCTAAAAGTCATTTGTTATTTATTAGCAAAAGTTTTCAATCCAGGACCAGATCCATTCCAGGTTTGCTAGATCACCCAGCTTCACTTATGAAAGTGTATCCTCTCCAACCTTGGAGAGCTTTAATAAATCAGGCCCAATATGTACATAGGCAACCACTGAGTGCAAGCCTGTTAACGTACACAGTAGGCAGGTGTATACTAAGAACTAGCCAAATTAGCTTGAACAACTGGTTTATTTGGTTCTATAGGAATCAAACTTCTTGAACATTGGATGTTTGGGACAATTTTGTAAATCCTAATAATAAACCACGTGTGAATAGAAAAGTTGCAAATTTAAATAAAAGACAGATCAAATATTAATAGTAATCATCAATAATACAATTTACATCAATATATCAAACTATACTGGGTTTATTTGATTTATTATTGTTTAAAATACTTATCACCAAAGCAATGTTTTACAATACACATAAAAATATTTGCAGTCAAGAAAATAAAAGCTGGTGTATAAATAGGTTAACAATATATATAAGGATATTTTCTGGTTTAGTTTTCGGATAGGAACGTGGTAGTTCAAATATATTATGGATTTGGCTTCTTCAACAGCCTTACCTTGAGTTCAGCCAAGAGATAAAAATTGGTTCCTTATGACACTGAGCTCTGACAAGGAGTGAATACAACTGACAGGGAGTGAATACAACATACACCAGTCCCTGAGAGGAAAGCTCTGAAATAGTAACAACTTTATGATTTATAATTTTGCAAACATCCCTTTCTGACCCTCTCTATTTAAAATATTTGTAGGATATTTAGCATGATGGACCGGATGTAAAGCTAATTTCACACTGCTTAGTGCACCTTCCTTTACATCATTTCCGTATTTCACTCCATTTCACATTATGTACAAAACTGAAAATGTATGTCATGTATGATACATTCTGCAGCTATTATTTTAATTACTGACCTGTGATGACTGACATATGTGGTAAAGGCACTGAACTTGTTTCATATTCTGTGGGATGATTTGCAAAACCTGGTCCCTGAAAAGTAAAAAAAATAGTGTGAGCACTTATGCAATTACAGTTCATTTCTAAAGGATCAAAAGGGTATAACAAGTGAGCTTTAAAGTCACAGCCTAGAAAATATATAGTTACTCCTCCCCAGTTAGATGCTGACGATAATGAACCCTTTATTAATACATTCATGCCTTGCTCATTTAATAACTGGAACGACCTTGAGAATTTCTGCATGGTTCCTTTTCATCTCTCCCAGCATCTTAAATTCTCAGGCATGGTAATGTGCTTGAATCGATTTTTTTTCATTTTTTTTTTTTAAAGAGACATATTTAACCCTCTAAGGAGACAATTAATGTGCTTATTACTGCACTAAAGTTTAGCACTAAATCTGATGCAGATCCCGCTGAGAATGGTGTTTAAGTGGTCTCTACAAATTAGAGACTTTATAGCATTTGTAGACAGATTTTGTAAAATATGATCATTTCCAGCCAGACTGCATACTCCATTGAAGTGTTTCATTTATATTTTGAATGATGTGCCACAATGAATGCATCTAAAATGTCTACTGGTAGTTGCGGAAAAGATGAAAACGAATTTATTAAGCGTAAAATGGCTATGGTGTCTATACAGCTTGGAGGTATTCATCTTGTGGGCATAACCAATATTTTTTAGAACAAGAACGAGTGACAGAACCAGTGTCTAGTGTAACCCTCTAGGAAAGCTTGGGGTTTTCTTCCTAGCCTTCCTTATATCATGTGCTTTTATATTAGTTTCCTTTTAAATTGCAAAAACAAGTATAAAATCAACGTATAGTATAAACACTGCACAGGTATATACATTTTTATTATACATCACAATTATACATTTCATTATATAAAAAAATCTGTAAATATTGATTTATTTTTCAAACCCGTTCCTCTACTTCTCCAATTACAACTTCCATGTTATGTGTTATGGGAACACTAAGAAAAAGAAAGCCCAAGAAAATAAATACTGGAAGCAGTTCACAGTCATGGTAGTTCACAGTGAATAGTTTCTCTTCCAATCTCCAAAGAGCCTGTTGTCAATCAAAGGGGAGGAACCTCCCCCATAGTGACATCATAATAATGCCATAACCCTGCCCACTCTGCCATAGGAGATCTGAGCCTGCGTTGAGAGAGTGGGCAGGTTGTGTCGTGAAACACACCCAGTCCACTTCTCTGAGCCAGGAGTTTGCACAGGGAACGTGGTCCGCGGCTCTGGCCGGTGCGTCTCCCTAGGTCCTTCTCCTGACCCCGCTCGGGGGTGCAACGACCAGAGCCGCCGACCCCCAAAATCATCTTGGACTTCTTGGCGACGGTTGCTCTACAGTATGATCATACAATAACACTGGGGAACAATTTTGAACACATTTTTTGTTGACTTCAATTTTTAATCTAAAAATTGGGTCCAAAGGCTTGCAAGAAAACGTGCCACCTCATGGCATTGATAGCATATGATTGAGTGAATTCAGGAGAGAAAATGTGCACTGTTTCCCCAATGGTAATGCCTACTAACCATTGCTCATTCACACAAGTAAACTAGCTTTTCAAACCCCAGAAATGGGTGGAGGAAGGAAAGTAGGATATGCCATGGATGTTCTATCCCCCTCAAACCCCAGTCATTGAGCCTGATTTATTAAAGCTCTCCCAGGCTGGAGAGGATACACTTTTATCAGTGAAGCTAGGTGATCCAGCAAACCTGGAATGGATCTGGTCCAGGATTCTAAAAATTTGCTAACAAAAATCAAGTGACTTTTAAGAAATCCATTCCAGGTTTGCTGAATCACCCAGCTTTACTGATGAAAGTGTATCCTCTCCAGCCTTGGAGAGCTTTAAACAATCAGGGCCATTGTCTGTACTCGAACAACAGCCAGAAAACACAGATGTGCTGTCTTACCCACATGAATCTGGATCCTCAGGGGTAGGCAGCCTGAGCCTCATGGGTGCCTTCGTGTTACTCTGCTTTTATAAGTATCCCTACAGCAGTCACACAAAAACCAGTGATCATTGCTAGGTGGCAAACCTCTTGAATCTGCACTATAAAACACGAATGCCAAAACACATTTCATCAGTAGAGTAAGCCAACATAAAAGAGAGTACAAGAGAGTGACAAAAGAGAGTACTTTTAAACTACATATCTCTCCAAGCAAGCACAACTGCAGTTTCACCCTTGACAGAAAGCAGCAGAGGTACCATTACCAGGAAATGTGGTCTAATGAGAAGTTTATATTGTTGTGTCCACATGTTAGTGTGTTTGGCCATGATAGTCAATAAGTATGCCAGCTACAGCTCCTGCAACTTCTTAACCTCAGAAGACCCATTCAAGGGCCTTGTGCCTGACCCCTCAGCCTCGTTGTTGCTGCTGTACAAATGTACACACAAGAGCTAACACTCTAATTTTCGTTTCTGCTTTGCAGCGCCATACCATGTAAATAGGGTGCCCTGAAGTCTCTTATATGACTATTGGTACCAAAAGGCATTGTCCAAAATGCTTATTTCATATATAAGAACTCCTTTTTCCATTTTGGCCCAGACCCACAATAAATTACCCCTCCTTGTAGATGTACAGTTTAATTAGCATTACGTTCCTCAGACATCATATGTTTATTCATGCTGTTTGAGTGCATTTGACTGTTGTAGTTACTTTCCTGAAACCAAAATTTTAATGGTGGTCTGAATTAGATTACTGAAGATCTGGACCACTGTGGAGGAACGGCCATCAAACCAAACAGAAGCAACATTTGAGCAAAAAAAAATTGATGAAGTCACCCTTATGCTGCTCACTGTTCTCCTTGCTGCTTCCAAGGGCCTGCAGTGCAAGAATGTTCCTGCTTCTATGCCATTCATTCTATGGATTTGTTTTTTTTTAAACATCTCCTGCTACTGTGCTTGACCATTCCTCTATAAACCATTATATCTCCAGTGTAGATAAATAAAAGCTTAAAATAAAAACAATTTTTTAAAACATTAGCACACGGCAAAAAATTATTTACTTCTAGCTGCTTATATTACATACATGCTTACATTTACATACATGTAAACACAGCCTATTGTATACCTAAAATCCTATACACCCAGCCAGGGACATACCATTTATCCAGAGTACCTTTACTCTTTTTGAGCACTATTCTTGTCTGAAGATAAATGTTGACAAAAGTGAAATTCTCCATCTGACCTACCACAGGCATACAGATTGAACTAGAAGCACACAATTTTTAATAGCTCGAGAATACATCACTTACCTTGGATAGGTAAACATCTTTCCTCACTCAAACTACCCACCTCTTATAACAATGATACAAAGGGAATTGGAATTATGGAATTAAGGTAGAATTTACCATTATCCTTGTTCTGGAGAACACTTAATCAAAATGATGTCTTTTTCCAAATTCCTGTACCCCTTACAGACAATAATGTTGCTATTGCAACATCAGTTATAGCTTTCAACAAATTGTTTCTCAAATTTATTTGGCAGGGTAGATGCCCAGGAGTGTCTTTACAAAAATGCTACATGCCCATGTTGGCGTAATTTTCCCAAACATCAGAGCATATAACCTGTATTACCAGGTATATAAATGACTGTCTCCAAGACACTTCTTTCTTTTCTAACCATAAATTTGAAAGGGCACTGGCGTACCCATGGGATCTTAGGGTTCTGTTACACTGAAAAATTCCCTTCTTTCCTCTCCACTTAAGACAACATTTTCTAATAAGAGATTCTAATCTTGACTGGAGGGAGGTCAGATGAAAAAATAGGGATTACCTCTAGCCTCTTGCGTCATTTACCAATCAGCAGCAATCCCATGTTTCCACAGGGAAATGTTTAAAAAGTTTTCCATAAATGTTAACAAAAAGGAACTGAATTGGCTGGCAATTCATATAACCAGGACACTTGCTGTCTACTCACCTTAAGGAAGTTGCGCACTAAGTTACCATCCCCAGCATCTTTGGTGCACCCTATATATTATAACCGCTTTCCTAAACTTTTTTGTTTAGGATGCTCTGGCGGCATTGCACTATAATGGCTTTGACAATTTACTGTATCTCCTATCCCCAAGGTCTCTTGGATATCTAGAAGTTGACACAATTTTACCAAATCCATAGAAACTACCAACATGTGCAGATGGCAGGAGGAACTAAATATAGATGACCTTACTGACAAAATTATTCAGGGTTACCAGACATTAGGAAATCTATGGTTAATGAGTCCTGGCGAGAAACACAGTTTAAAATCTTCCACGAGCCTATAAACTATTTAGACCCCAAGACGAGGTGGGAGCAAAGGAAAAGCATGATTTCCGATGCCCAAAGTTTAAAACACCCTCAGCCACATTGTTCAATCGATTTTGGTCTTGGCTCTTAATATCACACAAAGAGTACTACAATACATTTACACAGTTACAGGCTATTTTATCTCCGCCAATCCCACCTTATGCCTGTTTGGAAGCTGGGATGACCTCCCCGATGTTGTGCAGGATAAGGGAGTGAGAGGATG
>NW_027318601.1:0-5629 GCF_032062135.1 Pyxicephalus adspersus
AAATTGTCTTTGAAACAACCATCTGGAATTTTTAAGCAGGTCCGATCATTTTTTTTCTCCGATGTACCAAAGCTAAGGTCATCTGCTGCGGCCATTCATATATTATCAATATGCAGATGCCGGGACAATACCACCTAGATATAGACATAGATTGTAAGCTCTTCGGGCAGTGTCCTCTCCTCCGGTGTCACTGTATTCGTCTGTCATTTGCACCCCCTATTTAATGTACAGCGCTGTGTAATATGTTGGCGCCATATAAATCCTGTTCAATAATATTAATCTCACGTCTATGGCGATGACACACAATGGAATGTGAAGCATAACTGACAACTTTTTTTTTATTTATTTTTATTTATGTAGCACCTTGCTGCTAACCTAGATTTTTATTTTACAATTTTTCCATATTTTTAAAAACAACTACATTATAATAATAAATAGCTGTCCGCGATGGCTTGATCCGTTACGCCTTTGGATTTCCAATAGGGTTTGCTATACTAACAGGCAATCTTGATCTGCATTTCCATGATCTTATATTATAAATCTTCTTTTACTACTACAATTGGCAAGTGGTGACTGATTGCTGGTGAATGTGTCTAGATTCGCCCACTTGTAATAAAATAGGGATTTGTGGAGCTGAGCCCTATGGAGCAGGCATGGTGCCCTTGGTGAGCCCACACAGCGATCGGTACCCCGAGTTAGTGAAGTTTGGGGCCCCGCCCCGCTTACCTTGCACGAGTAGGTGTGGTGCACCGGGTCCACATTCAGGATCTCCTCCACCGTCCCGGTCAGCACGATGTTGGCTTCCTCCTCTCTCCTCTGCAGATCTTTCTCGGGACATTGTCCCCGGATCATCCCCAGGCACACAGCTAGCACCGCCGCTAAACTCCACACCCGCATGTTCTGCCACCGAGTCCCCATGTCCAAGGCAAAGAAAGGAGGACGGAGATGAGGGCTTCCCCCTGGCTCTGCCGCGGCTACAGCAAGGAGAACCTTTCCCTGAGTCAGGGAGAAGACAAACCCACCCAGAAGGAGGAGGAGGGAGCCGGTGGGAGCTGCTCCTCACAGGGCTAAGGGGGATTTGCATGCAATCTGAATTGCTGATAAGGAGGAGGAGGGGGGTGTCAGGGCTCTGTCCTCCCTCCCTGATGATCCCAAACTATAGCACAACGCCTCCTCCAGGAAATGCGCCTCAAATCAGGTTAATGGATAATCGGGAGCACAACGTGATCTGCCTGTTAAAGGTGCAGCCTGTCCTAGACATTGGCTTCTGTCCCGGAGACTACAGCTAGACCTGCGCTCTGTACAAATGGAGGCTTTGCTTCACTTGCATATGTAGTGCAGGGGTGTGTGGAAGGCAATAGCCTTATTCACGAAGCATCAGGAGTCTCTTGTGTTCAGTGAAGCAAAGTTTCTTTATTCATGCATGGAGATTCTCACAATCAGTTAACACGTGCTCAGGGCACACTGAAGGAGAAGTCTGACATTCAGCTTAGGTCTGGCTGCAGCATTCATAATAGATTGTAGAGGAGAGAGTCGGGTTAGTGGAATACCAGAGAGGAGGAGGTTACAGTAGTCCAGACGAGAGATGGTAGGGGCAGATTTCCCCTCTTTTCATGAAATTATCCAATATTCCCAGTTTAATTATGTCTAAGTTATCATATTACAAATTGTCGCCTAAGGCTTGCATGATTTTGTTGGTGACAATTCTCATACATGTCTGCAAATCATTGTTTTGGAACAAAAATGGCAACATTGTTCATTATTTTTTTATTTATTTTAAACTCTCCTTTGTAATCAGAAAAGTTAGTTCTTTTAATCATGTATTTGTTTCTGCTAATCAAATGCAGATTTCAGTTTGTTGCTGTACAGAAAGATCACCATTTGAATATTACCTTAAATTATCCTGGCTCTATTCAAGCATTGAAAGAGAAATCTTGAATTTGGAATCATTACATTTCTACATATTAGATATTGTTTCAAATCAGATATTCTCTTTAGGGGAGTTGTAGGTTCTACATATTCTGGTTGTTTTCATTGCTCAATGGTTCTTTCTGCTGTGTAAAAGCGCATAATTGATTGATTTGGCTATCTACTGAGTTTAAATAATAAATTATGATGTAGAACTCCAATCCAATGTTAATACAATATACAAATAGCTTCTCATTATCACCAGTTATCACCCAATTTGTTGTAATTTAATATTAGCATTAATTTACTATTTAAAAAGAGTTAAAAAGCAATTGGTGCTGCAATTAATGTTACTCATACATTTAGGAAGGGTAAAAATATGACTTGATTTGGAGAACACACCAGGGCACAGAACATTCTGACCTGCAAATGTGCTTCAAAAATGTCATAAATCATACAGTGTTGGAAAAGCACAAAATTCTCTGCAATTTAATTTAATGATTTTTGAGTGTGCCTCATAACACTAGCTGTACCAACAACAGCAACAGTGATATTGTGTCTTGTGACTGGACGATGGAGTTAAAAGAAAAATGAGAAAAAAAGTGCAATAACCAACAGAAACCAATTTGTGCTTCTTTTCTGTATACATTTTATTGAGTAAGACTGTAGCATTTTTTTTTTATCTCTCATGTGATTAATGATGGATGTGTGTGTACAGGATTCAAAGTTTGGCAGATATTTATTCCAGAGAAATCCACTGGACTTCTTCCCATACCATTTGTAGTTAATTCAAAGGGGATTATAACGTGGAAGCTATGCCTGGATAAGGTCAAGTGAAGGGTAAGGGACTAATCTTAAAATTTTGTCTTTAGGCTCCCGAAGCGGATCTGTTGCTCAGAACTGAATACCGTGTATCATTCCACACTGTGTGGAGGCAGCCATTATTAATATTATTATTACACAGTATTTATATAGCACTATCATATTACAAAGCGTTGTACAAAGTCCATAGTCACGACACTTACTGTCCCTGAAAGGGGCTCACAATCTAATGTCCCTCTCGTTCGTCGGCGTCGTTGGTTACTTTTTTACGAACGATTTTTTGCCCAATCGATCGTTCGTCGTTCGATTGGAACGATAAAAATTGGATGTGTGTACGCACCTTAGGATTTAAATCTCAGCACACACACTGTCTGCATGGAGTTTGCATGTTCTCCCCGTGTTTGAGTGTCATTTCTCCAGGCACTCAGGATTCCCTCACACTCCCAAAAATATGCACTTAATTGATTCCTCTGGAAATCCTCTGTATTTGTGGAAAAATAAACAGCACAGCAAAAAAAAGCACAGTGTAGGCTGCCAGGCTGCTGGGTGCAATATTACCACATAATAATAATAATAATAATAATATTAAAGAACTGAAAAAATAAAAGTAAATCTATAATATAATTTATAAAACTACTCCTCAGATCAATGGTATCCAACACTCTGTCCTTATTTACAATGTAGATGACTTGAGAGGAGAAATGAATTATGGGACAGTCCAGGGAGGCCTGCTGGGTAAAGGAGTAAGGTAAGTAATTATCTTGAATACATACTACCATAGAAAAAAGGATCCCCCTGAACATGTAAGAAAATATGGGTTTTTCTTATTTTTTTTATTATAGTTGACCATGGTAAAGCTTTGGGATAAATGTGCCTACATGCTCAGTTCCTAATGACCATGATTTGGAGGGACCGTCCTTCTTTTGGGACCAAACCCCTGTGAGCCTTATTTTTGGCCTGATGCAGGGACTTTTTTTTTTTTTTAAAAGGAAGTTATAAACTGTCAAAAGTGCTTTATAACAATAATTGATCTGTAATTATAACAACAATTGATTTTGAGTACTTAAATATCCTTTGATTACTTACTTTGAAAAGAAAAGTATTATTTTTCTCAGTAAAGGTTGGAGTAATTTATGACAATTGCACTAATTCCATGTTTTTCCAAATTGTACTATAAATATGAAAGGATTAGGTTAGTGATTTAGAGATCTCCCAAAGATCTGTATTGTTACACAGAGACTCCAGCTAACCTGATTTATTAAAGCTCTCCCAGGTTGGAGAGGATACACTTTCATCAGTCAAGCTGGGCCAAGTCATTTGCTCTCGACTAGCAAATGTTCTGAGTCTTGGACCAAATATTCCAGGTTTGCTGGATCATCCAGCTTCCCTGATGAAATTGTATCCTCTCCAACCTTGGAGAGATTTATTAAATCAGGGCCAATAGGTCAGTTATGAAAGTCTTCATACTTTAATCAATCCAACATGTTTTTAGGGAATAAATTATTGGAATATAAATTTAAAGGGTTAAACTTTTCCATTGGTGCATGCTTCCTCATGCAAAAATCCCACTATCTCTTTTTTTTCCATGCTTTTCTACAAATTCATGTAAAATGCTGATATAGACACATTGGTTTTCTAAAACTTTACAAGATTCCTGTTTTTCTATATATTGATAATATTTTTCCTAACTTACATGCTGGAAAAATCTTTTACTATCTAGAAGCAGTAAACTTTTTTGGAAATCTATGATGGGGACAATGCTTATACTGATAGTTACAGCCATTGCCATGAAGGATATCACTATGAATATTGCATAAAGTGTTTTTTATATTTCACAATGTTCTGGAATAAGAAACAGAAACTGGGATACATACAACACTTATCTCAGGAGGCTTCAGGCTGCTCCTTCTGTGCAAACCAAGAAGGAAGAAGATGGCGTCTCCCACTGTCCCATTCATGACGGAAAGAAGAAAGAAGCTCGGACAGTGCAGAACATACTGGAATATGATTGCTGGGGGGTAGAGGGCTCTTTAAAACTAAAGGTAAATGTTGTTGTTTTTTATGTAAGTTCCCCTTGAAATAGCATGAGGACCTCTGTCAAGTTCCTACTGTTTGTATTCCTGCTGGGATGATTTCAAAACCACTTTGCGTGGTTTCACGCAATTCACGTAATTCTTTGTGAATTATTTTTATTTAATACTCGGATTACCTCAACCTGATTTTAGACATATATGTTAAGACATAAAACTTCTATTTAGTACAAATTGGTTTTCCTATCAGCACCAACAGAATTTTTTTTACTTTAGAATAACAGATGGATTAGTAGTAGAGCTTTCATTGTAATCTGTTTTTCCAATTTGCCTGATGGCATGTTCCACCCTGAAGCATAAGAGAGGACCCATAGATATAAGATCCAGCTGAAGACAGATGATTTGGGCCATCGTCGAGTTTTCCTTGTCATTTCTATGGATACACAAGTTCTATTTCATCTACCCAAATGAGAATAAAACTTTACAGGTATACTAGTAGGCTGGCTACACAGAATCATAATGTAATATCAAGCACTTTCCTTCCTCCTAAGGAGTTTAGACATGTTTACTCAGCAATTGATATCTATTCATGTCTGGACATGCTGAGAATACTCTGCTGCTTTCACCGGCTCCATACTGTACAGGGGAACAGGGAGGTAAGCTAGGAAGTCCTCTTCCCAAGAGGATCATACAGAATTTTCTGCAGAATGCCGAGTAAAAATCAGCCCATGAGTATTAAGCTGCGTACACACGGCAAATTTTTCTCGCCCGATAATCGGTATCGGCCAATTATTGGGCGAAAATCTGCCGTGTGTACAGTCGGTCGTCGTCCATCGTCCGACGACCGTCCTGGCGGATCCATGGACGAT
>NW_027318602.1:0-5624 GCF_032062135.1 Pyxicephalus adspersus
TTTTTTTTAATGTCCCCCTGGATGTAATTTTCTATCTCTTCCTGTCCCTACAGGAAGTGAGGGAAAGTCTCCCCAGCTGGGACACAGATGGCAATTAAAACCTTTTAAGATAGAGAATACATTTTCATCAGTGAAGCTGGGTGACACAGCAAACCTGGAATGGATTTCTTCAGTTATTTGCTACATACAGTGACACAGGAGGAGGAGAGGGCCCTGCCCAGAAGAGCTTACAATCTAAGAGATGGGGGAAGTAACAGACAGTAAGAGGGATTCCCCACCACCATATTCTGTTCACAAGCTGCACTCACGCAGCACATTGTAGCCACATTGTTCCCCATCAGCCAGTCATTGCGCCCGCGTCATGCCTTCCCTTAAATCTAAAGCCGTCACCCCGTTTGTGTCTTTAAAAAGCAGCATGCAGCAGAAGTCACCTATCAGCTTCACCCAGCCTATCATCTGAAACGTCCTCTATATTCCAAGAAGCAATGCTTTCAGTTTCATTTCCTATCCTCCGTCAGCCATGGCATCTGCTGCCGGTTTAAGAAAGGAGCTGGAATGTTCTATCTGTCTGAATATTTACACCGATCCTGTAATGCTAAAATGTGGACATAACTATTGCAGGGAATGTATTGATCGTGTGTTGAATACACAAAAGCAAAGTTTTTTCTGTCCGGAATGCAGAGAAGAGTTTCGGGAGCGGCCTACGCTGCACAAGAACATAACGCTGCGTAACATAGTTGAGAATTTCGTGAATACTCAGCCGGATCCAGAGGGGAGCAGAATATTTTGTTCTCACTGTGTTGACTCTCCTGTAGCCGCCGTTAAGTCCTGTCTGCATTGTGAAGTGTCTTTGTGTGATAAACACCTGAGTGTTCACAAAAGGTCACCAGAACACGTCTTATCTGATCCCACCACTACCCTGGAGAACAGGAAATGTTCCATCCATAAGAAGATCCTGGAATATTACTGCACTGAGGACTCTGCATGTATCTGTGTGTCCTGCTGTCTGATCGGGGAACACAAAGGACATCAGATGGAATCATTGGAGGAGGCCTCTGAGCAAAAGAAGAAGAAAATGAGAAATGTTCTGCAGAAAATGGCGACAGAGAAAGAGGAGATTGAGGAAAAAGTTCGGAGTCTTGAGAAACATGGGGTGAAAGTTAAAACTAAAGCAGCTGGTGAACGAGAAAAAGTCACTGCCTTGTTTAAAGACCTCATAAGACAGCTGGAAGAACTAGAGAAGAAAATCCTGAGTGAGATTTCCAGCCAAGAAAAGCAACTTTCTTTCTCTAACTCTGATCAGATCCAGCGGCTGGAAATCAAGAAGGACGAGCTGTCAAGGAAGATACGTCACATTGAGGAGTTGTGTACCATGGTGGACCCAATGACTATCCTAAATGAATCGGAAATACCTGACTTCTGTGATTCCAAGAAGGACAAAGATGGACATGATAACCTCCTCCATGATCTGGATGTGGTTGGAATCTCATACTCATTACACACAGGTTTATTTAATTTAATAACCGGGGTAAATAAAGGAATCTGTGCGGAGAAAGCTTCAGAAATTTTATTAGATGTAAACACAGCCAGTGTTAAACCATATATATCAGATAACAAAAAAACTGTATCCTGGTCGGAGATAAGCCAGAATCGCACAGTAACATCAAAAAGATTTCAGTCTTACCCCCAGGTAATGAGTAGTCAAAGTGTCTCCTCTGGGCGATATTACTGGGAGTTGGATGTTGAGGGTTCAGAGAATTGGAGAATTGTATTGTGTTACCCCAGTATGGACAGGACAGGAGATAAATCACAAATTGGAAATAATGACAAATTCTGGGGTCTGTACAGGGTTAACAGACAATATGCAGTGGTATACAATGGTAACGTCATCCATTTACCGGCCATTATCTTCAGTGGCAGAGTCAGAATATATCTGGATTATGAGGCCGGACAGATCTCTTTTTATGATCTGTGTCACCCAGTTCGTCACCTCCACACCCTCACAGCCACCTTTTCTGAACCCCTCCATGTTGTGTTTGGTGTATGGAAGGGTAGTATAAAAGTATTTGGGGATATTAGTTAGAGGTGAGAAACTCAGCCAAAGACAGGTAGTACCAATGGGAGCTTGAATTGGTGGTTGCAAGGAACTTGAATTGGTGGAATAATAATTGTCAAATAAACCAATCAAAAAGTAGGACTAAGAATTTTTAAAAGGGAAAGATGTAATGAGATACTAAGCGGTACACAAAAAAAGTTTCAGTAGCTACATACAGGTGAAAGGAGAGAGATATTTACAGAGCTAGTAATAAAAATAATTGCAAGTGAATTCAAAATGGTTGGAAGGGTGGAAAGTCAACTCATAGCTGATGGGTGACCACTGGAAGCCTAATTATCTGCCACTTATACACCATCAACATATAAGCCCAAGCAATTATATTAGATTATAAATACCAATCACGGATACTGATCTCCTTCCTCACCAGTCTCATTTAGCATGCTGACTCTGGCAGTCCCATGTTTTATTTCTGTAACTTTTAGCAGTTTTCTGATTATATATAAATCTCTGGCAGTTTCCTTAGCTAGGTGTTTGCATTGTTGTGCATTGACGTTGTGCTTTTAATGATTTTATTCTATAGGTAATATTAGGTTGTTTACTAGCTCATTGTTGCATTATAATTAGATAACAATCCCTCTTGACCCTCTAATAGTCTACCAGGCAACCACATTATCACCGATCGGTTATCACCCTACAGGAGGTGAGCACATAGCAGCTGACAGCATTCCTCCATGTGAAAATACTTATAAGGAAATCTATTGTATATTTTTACTTGTGATAAACTCTGAAAATTTTTCAACATTGATTTTTGAAAATTTCAAAAAATTTGGGTCCCGTTCTATGTGACACTCAGCCTGTTGCCCCTTTGATGTCAGGAAGTAAAAAATCTAATAAAGACTTTAATATAATGATATTTTGTGTAATTCATTATTTGTTTTACTGTTATTACAGGAAAGACTTGCTGAGACCACAATGAGCATCATAACACATAATCTAGTAACGCACTGTATATGTGTTGCCATAAATCATCAGTTGCACACATTTAAAATTCAATGTGATGCGCCCATAAAACCACATCACAGATGCAAATACTCTGTGGTTTGAAGGATCGCAACGGATACATTTTTTGTACATTGAGTTGTATTGACAGCCTGTAAGGTCTCAGCAAAGCCAACTACCAAAAATAATTCCCATGCATGGGTGCGAGAGTTACATAATTCTGGTCCGGCCAATCAAGATGGCTGAAGCTCCTGAACCGGAGGAGCAAAAAGAGTTTATTTAAAAAAAGGTAGGTAAGTTGTTTTATTGGTGATGACCAATACTGTTTCATCTGCAATAACGATTTTGCTTGATCACATTTTTTATAGTAACTTTAGTACAACTTTTAATGGCACCAAAGCTTTTTCTATTTATTAGCACCAGAGCGCCTCCAGGACCACTCGCCAATTCACAAGCAGCACTCAATTACTCCCTGGCCTAAAACAAGCAAACAAAATCACTTTCAGAATGAATTCCTCTTTATGAATACAGGTATTCCCCAGGTTACATATGAGATAGGGACTGTAGGTTTGTTCTTAACTTGAATTTGTATGTAAGTCAGAACAAGTACAATATTTTAATAAATGCGATTAAGACAGATGTTTATCTCAACGTATTATTAGGCAGCATGGTGTCAGTTACTGTATAAAATCCTCACTGTGAGCTAATCACAAACAAAGCAAAAAAACTTCATAGAGCCTAGACATTCATTAACTTCCGGAGCAAGCTGTGCTTTCATATGCAAAAAGAAACTTCAGAGTTTGTCTTGGTCATTAAAGAAATACAAGATGTTGCAGAAGAGCTTGTGCTTAAGATCGCCCACAACCTCAGCTGTGTTTAGCAAGAGATTTCTTCTGCAAGTCATGCAAACCACCCCCATCTCCCCAATTAAGCCTCCGCCCTGCACACAAGCGAGCAGGGAAGCCCAGTTAATATCTAGGAGTCATCTGTATGTTGGATGTCCTTAACTTGGGGACTACCTATAACCAACATTCATCCATCCATCTCCAAGACCACAATAGGAGGTCACTATCATTCTCTTCAAGAATCCAGCTGTCCACCGTTGGTTCTACATCAAGTAGCAGCTATAGAGGTTTCCTCAGAGCACTGCACTGTAGGGAGGGGGTTAGCCTTTCCTACCTCAACATTACCTTGCCATATTCTGCAATGTGCATGTTGAGCTGTAAATTGCTTTCAAAACTTTGCTGTCAGTTAGACAACCTGTATGAGGGGTGCAATTGACAGCTGTCAAAATGACAGTAAAACTTTGGTGTTTACATTGAGAGGTCTTCTCTTCCACCAGTCTGCAGTGCTAGGATGTGATTGCTGGTAGCTTCTTGCCTAAGATCTTTTTTATAGGTATACATTTTGTTTCAGTGGTATGATTTGAACACCTTCATGTTAACATACCTTTCAAACATTGCAGTCAACTTGTTGTTCTTACCAGGAGTGGGGGTTGAACTCATGGGATTTATCCAGTGAATGTTAATACCAATACCTTACCCAAGGAAGGATTGAATATTTTTATGTTCTCATGGGAAAAGTAAATGTTACCTAGAAAGGGTTTACTTCTACTACTTTTGATCACTGCATTCACATGTGCTGATCTTGTGGCAGGAGAAAAGCCAAATCTTCATCAGACTGCTGCTGCACTTACACTTCCTTCGGGCATGGTAGTGACCTAGGTGTGTTCACCTGCAGAAGGTAAAACACAGGTAACCAGACTGGATGGATTGTAGTAGAGCTTTAAAAATACAGAAGGTGGATGGACAGAAAAATAAATCATTTTCCATGTATGACTGCTCCTATGTATGTATTTTACCTGTTTATTTATCTGTTTGCCCGGGTTTTACCTTTAGACACATGATTCTGTACAAAATGATGGCTAATCTGTAAAATTTTCTTTAACTTATCCCAAACAATATATTATGAGGACTGATGTGAACATTGTCATTTATTAATATCTAATCCTAATGGTCCTCACATCATATATCTGTTGGTGGATCTAAATGTCATTGTGCAAATAAATTGCATAGTGAATGATATGTCTTAGTGTGCAAGCAGACAACATGGCATGCAAGATATAAATGTGGACCTGTTTTTTTTTTTAATTAAGACACAACATTTATTTTGTCACTTAAAGCAGAGAAGAAAGGGTTAATCACAGTTTAAGACATTAAAAAGTTTCAGAAGCTCTTGTGACAAAAGGCTTGGCCCAGAGATCCTATTCCTGCCGAGGTCAGCGAGCATGCGTATTGTGTTGGTGGACTCCAGCCAGAAAGGAAGAGATTCCGCAGACTGAGAATAAGAGTACGGGAACTGATTGATATGGTAAGGATCAAACTGAAAGGGGCCCGAAAATTGGGGGAGGATAGATAGAGGAAAGAGGAGAGGACTCACTGTGTTTTACCACTGGATAGAATTCTCAGTATCTGTCCTTATTCTGTATGTATGGACTCTGCACAGTAATACTTCCCTTGTCCTCTATGTTGGGTGGTATTCTCAGTATCTGTCCTTATTCTGTATATAT
>NW_027318603.1:0-5616 GCF_032062135.1 Pyxicephalus adspersus
TAGGCTCCATCTGTGTCTGTGCATTTTGGTGCCTTAGATTGGTTCTTTAAAAATGTATTGGACCTGATTGGAAGACCAAATTTTGTGTTAATTGTGTTCAGGAAATGAAAATAAATTATTTACTTTAAGCACTTTATAGAAGCTTCTCATTGTTTGGTTTGGATGATGTTGAATTTGCTATAATGTTTTTATGGTTTGTCATTTATATATGGTTTTTTTAAACTCTAAACCATCCATCATAAAACCAAATTTAGTATGATAACTCTTTATGGCTATGGAATGAGCTTGGCTGGTAAGGTTGTGGTTACTTAGGGTCAGGGATCCTCCAATCTTCATAATAAAGAACAAAAGGAGACAATGTCTTATTATCCAATCTTATTAAATTGGAACTCATTTTCTCCAAGCCAGTAAAGGAAAGAATGAGGGACAAGGTGACCCAAGTCTAACTACAGATGGGCACTCTAGGTGCATAGGCGGACACCCTGACAGTGTAGACAGATGCTCTATGTAGCCTACAGGTATGAATATAGTACCAATTATCTTTCTCCATCCATAATGCATTTCCGGTTATATAATTTGCATTTGTATGAGGCAGGTTACCTTTTTCTACTTTTTATAGTGTTTCCTTATCAATAACATAGTAAAAAAACTGTAGTTGTGCAGTAGTAGTTGTGCAATAAAATAAGAGAGAAACATACAGGATCAGGATGAGTGTATTCCCTAAAATTTGTACTATTCAACACTGTGCTCCGTATATCATCAAAAGCATTATAACTTCAAGGCATGCTTTAATCATATTGGTGCTGTTAATTATCTGCTCAAGAATGAAATGTATATCTGGTTTTATGTATGTGAAGGACCACAAAGAACCAGCAGTAAGCGTGTTTGGGGATACTGTATCTCTTCTGCATCAAAAACAGGTGTCCTTGGATTACTGTAAAAAAGGGAATTGGATGACCTGGTGCTAAGTAGGTAGGCCATGCTCTGTGCATATAACACCTAATGCACACAAGTGTTTTGCCTTTATAGGAAAAAGCAACGAGTACCATTCGAGGGCAGTCCCATTGGTAGCACATAATAAAGCCTTTTGCCTCCACCCCTCCATTTAGTCACTTTGAATTACCAAGCAGATGACCTGCTCCCTATCCTCCAACATTATAGGGCTGGTGTTGGGTTAATGGCCTATTTACGCGCCCAGTGTAATATGGAATTGGGAGAGAGTTCTTGCTCAGTTAGTCCTAACGCTTCACTACCAATGGACAAGACAGTTAGCTGAAAACTGAAAGATGGAAAAGTAAACCCATACAGCTGGTTGGCATAGCACTCAAATGAACCTGTTGATTTGCCCTGGCTAGAATGTTCCTTATTTAGTTATTGCTATATGGCTACACTGCAGCAAACCAATTTGGTATGGGAGGGTTGCTCAGAGGACAGCACTGTTGAAGGGGAGAAGAAACCTTGTGAAAGATACAAGCTGCTCTGGTTGAAAGTTTAAACAGTGCTAAGAACTCTCTCCCCACCTTCAAATACCATAGTGGTGGCTGCTGAATTACCCCAGTGGGCCTTGTTTATTAAAGCTCTCCAAGACTTTCATCAGTGAAGCTGAGTGATCCAGCAAACCTGGAATGAATTTCATGAAAGTCATTTGCGATTTGCTAGAAAAGGTTTTGAATCCTGGACCAGATTTCAGGTTTGCTTGATCACCCAGTTTCACTGATGAAAGTGTCTCCTCTCCAGCCTTGGAGAGTTTTAATAAATCAGGATCGTTGATGGAAGAATTGGAGTACCCCATACATGGAAATACAATGGTGACAAAGTCGCAGGGGACAAAGTGTATGCATGGGCAACACATCTGCTCCTTTAAACTGCCTTTTAAAGGCAACTTTACTATGTCCATGCGAACCTTCTGCCCAGAGGCCTGAGGAGATGAACCTGGCTCTCGGGGGTGGGGGACTAGCTTTAGCGGGGAGAATACAAATGGGAAGAGACACAGAAGAGAGGTGCTTAAGGACAGGATCCCAATTAATGCTAAAGTTGGGACTAATATTTAAAAAGGGGGACCTACTCTGGTGGGTCTCCCACACTAGGCTTCTCTCACGACTTGTCAAAGATGACTCGTTAAGAGTTCACCAAGAATACTAATGATCAGTTGTTACTTCTGACTACATCAATTGCTTTTAGATGTGAACTGTCATTATCCTGACACTACCCTACCCTAACACCCTTACTATATGTGTTGAGTAACCATAAACCCCTTTAAAATACGATGCACAAGTCTCTTGCAATATATTATGCCACACTTTAAGGAGGAACCAGGGTTAAAGTTTGTCCAACCCTATGGGAGTTGGTCAGTTAGGGCTACAACAGATGACCTTGTGCTTGCTCCCATGATGATGTGCTTGGGCTTCGTTACTAATAAGCTAGGCACTATCATGGTATGAAAGTAAAAGAACATTTCTGTCCCCTCTGAGCTCATACACAGGCCACCAGGTAATTTGGTAGCATCTCTGACTGAGGTAGATTTTTGGGTTGGGGTCCTTGGAGAGATGAGTATTAGTAGGTGGAGGGCATTTATACAAAGACATAGTTTGCTCTGTAATTAATTACTAATACATAGGTGTTTGTTATAAAACAGGGAATCTGACATTCCCTGGAAGGAATCAATTACTGCCATTGACTTGGAAGATTCCCACCAGAGAACAGGTGAGGGAATGTCACATTCCCGGTTATATAAACCGAGCCATTTGAGTGTTCCGTATAAATGCATTATTGTGGACTTCCCAAAAGAATCCAGCATTACATGTTCTCTGCTGCATAAACCCATTGTTACTCTAAAATATTTGTATGTCGGAATGAGCTGCTGACCTCCGACTGACCAGCTCAATCCATCAATTCACCAGAAATATAGCGCTCTGTTGCTTTCCCTTTGACTTTCCAGACTTCTAATCTTTCAGGCAGTATAAGAGTCCTCTAAGAGCCACGTAAAAAGATAGACATGACAGCTGTACTACTTTTTTATTTTTTTTTTTTTCCCCTTTCCAAATCATGAAATCCATTTTGTTAGATACAACATCTGGCTCTGAGCGCCGTCTGCATTGGGTGATTTCATCCTTGGCTTTGTGATTCAGAGATTCGCTAACTTATTAAGCAGATGTGCCTGACAAATCGCGTTTTAATGATGTCACCTGATGCATCAATTCTCAGATTTTCTTTTAGTAATTATAAATAAGCAGTGCTGTCATTTGTATATTATGGCAGTTCGCTGCAACGCTCGTTCACGGATTGCCTGGAAAAAAAAAAATTTTTAAAGGAGCTGCAACAGTTCTGCCAAATATAGAAGAATCAAAACCGTTACAAATAGCCACAGCTGTCAGATTGTTTTATAGAAATGTGTGTAAAATCTGGATTTAGATCGGTTTCATATTGTTCACCCTCTGATGGTTATTAACTCATTGTTGTTGGTGCCAAGCAGAGAGATTGTGGTGAAAATCATTTTGCAGCAAAATTACCGTTCGGTTATATTTTACCGACGCAAAAAAATCCCAATTTTTTTTTAATTATTTATTATTATTAATATTAATAAACAGGATTTATATAGCGCCAACATATTATGCAGTGCTGTACAATTACCAGATTTAATTTCAGGGTTGTTTTGTTTTAGTTGAATATTTTCCTCATTTTTGTTTACTTTATTTGTGTAGTGTTTTACTGCTGCTATATATTATTTCTGTAAAAAAAATCAGAAAAAACAAAGCACTTTAACGAATATATTTTACCTGAAAAAAGGTAAAAAAAAAAGAACCTTTTTTTCCAGGATTGTAAGTAATGGTGTACTTTCTTTTATCGGTAATGGGGTAATAGTGAAGGTAAATGAGGGGCTGATTTTCAGCACTTGGCATTCTTAGAAGAGGTTTCCATAACCCTCAGAAGCTAAATAAAATCTATTGCACCCCATAAAACACCTTCATCTTGCCTTCCCAGTACCATGTATACTCAAAAATAAACAAAGGTACCTGCTTTCACTTCACTCAAAAACTGCATTGACTTGAGGATAAATGTGGGGCAAATTTTTGAAGTTACATATTTTGTACTTTTTAGCTTGTTATAATGAGTCATTTGGCTTTGAATAAACTTTTGTGTATTATCGTTGGCCACCAGTAGATAGCACTGTGTCCTCATGTAAATGATGTAACAAACTGTCCCAGATGGCAGAAGTTTATTATTTATTTTACATCAAGACACGCAGATGCCATCTAGTAAACAAAATAGTCAAAAATAAGATTCTTTTTCTAATGGCAGGTCAAAAAAAATCTTGGTTTATGCAAGAGTATATACATTCCTCCAATGCATTTTCCAAGAAGTTGAAATTTTCAATTTCATTTCAGGTAATGAAAACTTTCAGTTTTGCTCATTCTGACCTTACTTATTGTTCATGTTTGCAGCTTAGCCCCAGATTTTGTTTAACTTGCTAAAATGTAAAGTTGGGGGTTAATCCTTCTGACACATAGGGGTTGTATAGTGGTAGAATTAGCAAACCTAAAAGATGGTGGGTGATATTGTGGGAATCATTCATTCTGCTCCCAGTTTTTTTCTTCTTTATGCCATTCTGAACTCTATTCCTCCTTTTCTTCCCTTATCACACTCATTTATATCCCTACTATTACCATTTTCTTTATTCTGATATAATGAAATTGATTCTTCTCCGCTTCTCCTTCTTTTCTCTATTCTATTTTCCATTTTGCTATCCTCTGTTTTTGAATATATTCTAACTCTTCTCTACCCTCCCATGTTTTCCCTTTCTTCTTACGCCTATAAGTACTAATTTCTCTCTTGTAGGTTACTTTATTAATTCCCATTCCCTTCCTTGTTACTCATACCCTCCCACTCTTCTCCATTCCATTCTCCTTCCTATTGTTTTGTTACTTTCTGTACTTATGCCAACTCATCACTAACTCATACTCCTTTCCACTTGTACATATGCCATGACATTTAGCAATTATTCACTTCCTTTCGATTTTTAAAACCTCACCCATCTCATCTGTGCTGTGTTCCCCCACTAACATCTGCACTCCACTCATGCCCACTCCTTTCCACTTCATTATTTACCAAATCTCCTCCGCCTTCTGTGCTCATCACCCTTCTCTGTTCACCTTTTCCCATACATCCTATACTCTTCAACCCTTTTATTATTACCACGTTTCTCTCTTTAGCACCCTTCTCCTCCTCACATTCTTCTCATCACCACTCTCCAAATAACCACTCTTTAAATCACCCCTTTACTAATATACCTTTTGGCCCAATATTTTACACTTGTTTTCTTATTACCCTATCCTCTCATCACCCCTCTTCTGTCCTCCATCCTGTACCCCTCACTCCTCTATCATGTACTCCTAAATCCTGTTCTCTCCTCCATCCTGTACCCCTCACTCCTCTTCTCTCCTCCCCTCTGTCATGTACCTCTCACTCCTCTTCTCTTCTCCCCTCCTTCCTGTACCCCTCACTCCTCTATCATGTACTCCTAAATCTTGTTCTCTCCTCCATCCTGTACCCCTCACTCCTCTTCTCTTCTCCCCTCCGTCCTGTACCCCTCACTCCTCTTCTCTTCTCCCCTCTGTC
>NW_027318604.1:0-1820 GCF_032062135.1 Pyxicephalus adspersus
AAAAAAAGTGTGGGCACCCCTGATTTATTGAGTGAAATTCTCAAACCTTTGGAGTAAGGATTGGTAAGAAACCCTTTTGATTTTATAAATGCCTTGGGTTCTATTAAAGATATTATCTCACACTTTATGTTCTGGGACAATGTTTTACCAGTGACAAGATAATAAAATCCTTGTCAGAGAGAGCTTGGAACACAGGATAAACCCAATTTCTACTCCTTTAGTCCATATCCAAGTATGGCTTATCATAAAATTCTATTAAGCACCTTTGTAGAAACATATTCCAATTCATAAGCTAAATTGCATCATCACTTTTATAAATATAAAAACATTTTAAGGGTTCATATTGCAATATTTGATCAATACCTTTGGAATTAAATAGTTAAATACCCAAGAAACCAACAATTACGAGCTAAGTAAGCCAAAAATGGCCAGCATATATTATAAAAAAGTGAAAACAAAAATAAATAATACAACAAAATTGCTGAACAGAAGGTTCAGTACTTACAGCAACCAAGTAGCATAGTGTTTTCTAAATTCAGTAAATTGAATAACAATTGGATGCTCTTGAGGCTTTTGCACTTAGGACTTTCAATGTTTAATCAATAAGGTTGAAAGTCTACATTTCAGCCTTAAATGTACTTTAACTGCTGTGTGTCCTAGATTGTCCTGACTTTGGGATTTAAAATTTATATAACAGACCTCAGGAATAAGTATATTGTACAGAACAGCTAATGTCTTTTGGACTGTCTGTTTCTTGTTAAGTGTCTGTTTTGAAATGTTTATGACTATTGAGTTGCAAAAAATTGAAACTTGTCAGCTTTGGTTAGCAGCCAAGATTGAATTTTATGTTAAATGTTGAATTTTATGTTTTGGAGCCTCATCACTCTTCACTCTCTCAGTCTATTGCCACATAGGATTCTTCTGAGCCATTTTTATGAAGGATAGCAAATAATATATCACACGATTAACGCAAAATGGAGTACCAGAAAGAAATTGTATAAATCCAGAGAAATCATATATTTATTTTATAGATACAACTTCAAATAAAGTTATTTTGGATTTGTACACAGTTGGAAAGGGTGAAATCTTCTGTCTGGAGTGTATCTATAGGGAAATTTCATTTTAATTACTGTCCTAAAGACAGTAATCAGTGGTCTAAGGAGATAAGCCACCTTTAAAATACACCACTTTAGAAATTGCAGGTAAAGTGTATATTTGAACTTATGTTACTTATTATTAGGGGTCACTTAAACTGACCTAGATTTGCTTTATGAAAAATATGTTACAAAATCTGTATGCAAAATTTTCAGTTTTCCAAACCTGCAGATCAGATTATGGTGCATGAAAAATCAAGTTTTATGATTTTGCCTGTCAGCTTACAGCTGTCTCTTGTAGTAAATAGCCTATATCTGTCTTAATAAACTGAATACTTCTCCAGTTGAACTAAAGTCAAAATGATATAAAAGGTTTTGATATCTTAAGGTTGATAAAAGAAGTAGCATCATACAAAATGGGGATAGCTTTGCAACTTGTGCATTTTTTATCAATTATGTGCAATGGAAATGGACTTCCTAAAGGTTATTTGCTTTATGTTAGCAAATATTTTCAATCCTGGACCAGATCCATTCCAGGTTTACTGGATCGCCCAGCTTCACTAATAAAAGTTTATCCTCCCCAGCCTTGGAGAACTTTAATAAATGAGGCCCAAATGTTAATTTAATATACTATAAGCAGGTGGTTGGAAGTTTTGTGTTATGCTCTGTCCAAAGTACTGAAATTGTGGTCTGAAATATTTTTTCTATTATCTACTTAAAATTGTA
>NW_027318604.1:2725-5616 GCF_032062135.1 Pyxicephalus adspersus
CATCAGCTAATTATACGTTATACTTTTCACAAATCACTCAAATACACACATAAAACAAAGAACAATTTGTTACATTTATGTTTTATTTAACCTAATAAATGGGCTTTTCAAGTACTCTGCTGTCAAGTGAGAACACTGGTGAGTCACCAATATCCTCACTTTAAGACTTTTCAATATGCTGTGATGACATTGATAAAGAAGTTCCATTATAGCTGTCAACAAAGAGACACTGTGGACTAACATGTCGGTGGTAGTTGCTGCAGAATAAGCTGCTTTCCATCTGAAGTGTCTACATGTGGATCAGCGGTTTTCATATAGAAGGAGTGTTAAAATAAGGTTGCTGAATGCACTGGTTGTCTGCACCATGGGAGTTTTTTTTTACTTTTGTTTGTTATCTTTATGAAACATTTTTACAGCTTTTTATTCATGTTTAAGAGAAGATGTTATTGAGATTGAGATCATGGGTAAAATTATTTTGTCTGGATAAACACAGTAGCCCTGATTTATTAAAGCTCTCCAAGGTTGGAAAGAATACATTTTCAACAGGGAAGCTGGGTGATCCGGCAAACCTGGAATAGATCTGGTCCAGGATTTAAAACATTTGCTTAGTAATTCATGTAAGTAATCCATGCAAGTAATCCATGCCAGGTTTGTTGGATGACCTAACTTCACTATTGCAAGTGTATTTTCTCCAGCCTTGGAGATTTTTAATAAATCAGGCCCAGTATGTATAGGCAAGATCAGCAGTTGGTAAAAACTGAATTTAAATAGTATTTAAAGATTTTAGTGCAGTATGCCCTAGTGGCAATATAGAGGTCACTATGTGTTAGGTGAATATTGTGTGTTTCCATATACACAAAAGAAACACAGCGGCTCAGGACACAAGGTATGAAGATTTTTGGGGGGGCTTTTAAATTTTTGTAGAAGGGTAAACTATACACAACAAAGACTTTTTTGGTTATTTGGATAGAATCATTTTGATTGTTCGCCTACTATATATACTTATGTATTACAGATTTTTTAAATGACTGACAACAAACAATCACTTCATCCTGTTTTATAACCACATTGGAGAAATCTACTGGAGATTCCCTATTTATTGTACAGCACTGCTTAATATGTTGCCACTATATAAATCCTGTTTATTAATAATATTAATAATAATAATTGCACAAAAGATTACGGATCATCATGTTCTTTTTGACCCAGCATTCTTCCTACTTCATCACAACCCTCTGAAAAAGGTATAAGTCTTCCTTTGAAGAGGTACAAAAAGTCTCTTCTTGGACATCTTGTAATGGCAACCAGATTATGTATTTCCCTTTTTTGTAGGCAGCAAACGCACCCCTGTGCAGCTGTAGTTGTAGCGAGTGAATAAGATCATGCATATAGAGCATCCTTTTGTGTAATAATAGTTACACAAACCCAATTCCTATGTCCTGACATGCATGGCAACAGTTTCTGGACTCACCAGACTATAAATGCCACTTAGATCCTGTTTATATTTTATACAATTTTTGAGTATTGGCTAGTATTGCTATTTTTGAGTAAAGTAGTAGGCTCACACCCAATAGTTAATGTTCACCTTTTCCAGGTGTTTCATGATTTGCTTTATTGTATGTTATTCCCTTATTGATTGCATTCCATACATTATTTCTAATGTTTGCTTTATTAATATTGTTTTACATTTCTATGTTTATTTTAAATAAAGAATGTATAAAAAAAAAAAAAAAAGAAAATCAATCCGTTCAATTTACCCCCAGTTCCAGTGCCAGGGGACACTAAACAGATGAAGTGATGTAGAGCTCTTCAAATCAAAATGCTAAATTTGACCAATCAAATTCAACATTTTTATACCTGTTATTGACATGCAGATTAGCTGAACAATGACCTCTTCTAAGCCGGGCTCCTGTCATTGTATAGGGCCACTCCCAAGAACATTTGTCCTAAGCTCTAAGCTGCTCTCTTGCATATTTGGCTAAGCGAAACAATTATGATGGGGCTCACACATGGGATTGCTTCTACACAGATCTAAAGGCAACTAATAAAAGCCAAGCTAATAAAAGAGTCTTTTTTTTTTTTCAAAGAAAGGGGATACTCCGCACCGTATTTTAAATGTATTTGTTTGTTTTAAATGTTAGGAGTGACAGATGCGTTTTGCTCTAGGTTTCTACTTAAGTCAATATATTTCATATGTTTTTTACAGGTAAAAATAGGTATTCAATATTTATTCATATCATTTTATGTTTTAATCATTTTATATTCAAGTATACAGTATATTGATTTAGTTCGTTGGTTACTTTTTTACGAACAATTTTTTGCCCAATCGATCGTTCGTCGTTCGTTTTGAACGATAAAAATTGGAAGTGTGTACGCACCTTAAGTCTTCCTTTGAAGAGGTACAAAAAGTCTCTTCTTGGACATCTTGTAATGGCAACCAGATTATGTATTTCCCTTTTTTGTAGTCAGCAAACGCACCCCTGTGCAGCTGTAGTTGCAGCGAATGAATAAGATCATGCATATAGAGCATCCTTTTGTATAATAATAGTTACACAAACCCAATTCCTATGTCCTGACATGCATGGCAACAGTTTCTGGACTCACCAGACTATAAATGCTACTTAGATCCTGTTTATATTTTATACAATTTTTGAGTATTGGCTAGTATTGCTATTTTTGAGTAAAGTAGTAGGCTCACACCGAATAGTTAATGTTCACCTTTTCCAGGTGTTTCATGATTTGCTTTATTGTATGTTATTCCCTTATTGATTGCATTCCATACCTTATTTCTAATGTTTGCTTTATTAATATTGTTTTACATTTCTATGTTTATTTTAAATAAAGAATGTATAAAAAAAAAAAAAAAAAAAAATAAAATCCAAATTTAAAAA
>NW_027318605.1:0-5616 GCF_032062135.1 Pyxicephalus adspersus
TGGGGGGACAATTATGGTTAATTGTAAGGAGCTTCCCATGTTACAAACAAACATTGGATTGTGCAGTACTAATTGTACTGAAAAACAAAAGGATTTGGCAAACAGCAATGATAAAAGCAGCAATGGTTTAAAGAGCCTGTTCACCAATGCTAGAAGTCTAGCAAACAAGATAGGGGAGTTGGAAGCATTAATGAGTGAAGAGAATTATGACTTAGTTGGCATTGCTGAATCCTGGCTTTGTTCTTCACATCACTGGCTTACCGTTAATGTTAAAAAAGCCATAGGGAAAAAGAAAAGGGCATTTCAAAAATATAAAAATGAAGGATTTACCTTCATCATTTGAAACCTATAAAGAATATAACAAAAAATGTAAAAAGGAGATAAAATGTGCAAAACTTCAAAATGAAATAAAAATTGCAAAGGAAAGTAAGGCAAACCCCAAATTTTTTTTAAATATATTAATAGCAAAAAGATCAGATCTGAGCATGTAGGCCCCTTAAAGGATGTCGCTAGGTCGATAACTGAGGATAAAGACAAGGCAGATTTAGTTAACACTTTTTTTTAGCTCTGTGTACACAAAGGTAAATGGCAGAGCTCAAGTCCCTATTCATAATAGCAATGCCACTGCCTTAAATGAGTCACAATGGCTCAGAATCGATATGACTGAGAAACAGCTGGGAAAAAATAAGGTTGATGAAGCACCATGATCTGATGGATTACATCCAAGTGTCCCCAAAGAGCTGAGCTCAGTTATTTCAAAGCCAATATTTTTAATTTTTAGAGACTCTTTAGTGACTGGAAAGGTACCGATGGATTGGCGTAAGGCCCATGTGGTTCCTATCATCAAAAAGGGAGCAAAGTCATTACCAGGTAACTACAGACCCGTTAGTTTAACGTCCATAGTTGGAAAGGTCCCAGAGAGTTTGATAAAGAACCACATAGAGGACTTTCTGCTAGAAAATAATATTTTAAGTGATAGTCAGCATGGCTTCAAGAAAGACAGAAGTTGTCAAACAAATTTACTCTCTTTTTACGAGGATGTAAGTAAACAGATAGACAGTGGAGTAGCAGTTGATATATTGTACTTGGACTTTGCTAAAGCATTTGACACTTTACCCCACAGATGGTTATAATGCAAGTTAGGGTCGATAGGTTTAGAAAAGTCAATCTGTGAATGGATAGAGAACTGGCTTAAAGACCTCATTCAGAGAGTTGTAATTAATGAATCATACTTTGAATAGTCTAAGGTTATTAGTGGTGTACCCCAGGGTTCAGTATTGGGACCTTTACTGTTTAACATCTTTATAAATGATATAGAGTTTGGGATTAAAAGTACCATTTCTGTGTTTGCAGATTACACCAAACTAAATAATGGAATTAAGTCCATACATGATGTCTATAATCTACAAGCAGACCTGGATGTACTGTTTGATTGGGCAGCCAAGTGGCAAATGACATTTAATATAGATACATGTAAAATTATGCACTTGGGAGCTAACAACATGCATGCTTCATACTGTCTAGGGGGAATACATTTGGGGGAGTCAGAAATGGAAAAGGATCTGGGGGTTCTGGTAGATCAAAGACTTAATAACAGCATGCAATGCCAACCTGCAAAATCTAAAGCTAGCAAAATACTTTCTTGTATTAAAAGAAGAATAGACAGCAGAGATAGAGACATAATCCTGCCCCTGTACAAAGCATTGATCAGACCACATCTGAAATATGCAGTCCAGTTTTGGGCACCAGTTCACAAAAAGGACATTGTGGAATTGGAGAGAGTGCAGTGAAGGGCAACTAAATTAATAAAAGCAATGGAAGCGCTCAGCTATGAGGAGAGATTAGCTGAACTGAATCTATTCTGCCTTGCAAAGAGATGTTTAAGGGGGTATATGATCACCATGTATAAATATATAAATTGTCCATATAGAGAACTCTCTTCCCATTTATCACTGTAAGATCATTACAAAGGGCACTCTTTGTGTCTGGAGGAAAAGAAGTTTAAGCTCCGGATAAGGAAGAGATTCTTCACTGTAAGGTCTGTGAAAATGTGGAATCGGCTCCCTCAGGAAGTAGTTTCAGCAACTATTATAGATTACTTTAAGAAAAAGCTAGATGTTTTTCTATAAACACAGAATATAACTGGGGATTAAGGCTTTAAAGTAAAGATAACAGTGACTGTTGATCCAGGAAACATCCGATTAGCTCATGGAATCAGGAAGGAATTTTTTCCCGTGGTGAAGCAAATTGTACCAGGGTTTTTTTGCCTTCCTTTGGACCAACTTTGTGATTTGGGATTTTATATCTGGGATATGTTTATTTCCATAGTGGTTGAACTTGATGGACTTTTTTCAACCTAACCTACTACTATGTAATCACTTAAAATGTGGCAGATCTATCTGTATTATTATTATTGATGATAATAATAATAATAATAATAAAAAACTTTTTTATATAGTGCCAAATGGAATGCTGTACATTAAATTGGGGATGCAAATGACAGAAAGATACAAACAATGTCACAGGAGGAGGTGAGGACCCTGTTCAGAAGAGTTTACAATATGTACAGGTAGTCCCTGGGTTACATACAAGACAGGGACTGTAAGTTCGTTCTTAAGTTGAATTTGAATGCAAGTCAGAACAGGTACAATATTTTATTACATGCAATTAGAACAGATGTTTGTCTCAACATATTATTAGGCAGCATGGTGTCAGTTGCTGCAAAAAATCCTCACTGTAAGTTATTCACAAACAAAGTAAATAAAACACTTTATGGAGCCTAGACATTCATTAACATCTGGAGCAAGCAGTCCTTTGATATGCAAAAAGAAACAACTGCAGTGTTTGTATTGGTCATAAAAGAGTTACAAGAGGCTGCATAAAGTGCTCACCCCCTAAGATCACCCACAACCTCAGCTGTGTTTGGCAAAAGATTTTTTCTGCAAATCATGCAGACCGCCCCTCATCCCTTCAAGCCTCCGTTCTGCACACAGCGTTCAAATCTAACAGGCATCCATATGTCATATGTCCTTAACCCGGGGACTACCTGTACAGTTAAAATGTTTTAAACTTGCCATCATAGTCTCTTTTTAAGACAATCAGTTATTCATAACTGGAGTGACCTTGTAGCAAGTCATAAGCAGCCATGACAATTTATAAATAGAAAAAAAGGAAAAACACCAAAATTTCATCCATAAAGTCTCTGATACAAAATCTAACAAATTACAAAGATGTATACTGACGGTTGAATTAAAAAAAATTGTTAGTAGCACTTTATGACTTTTGACTCTTGCCAAAAAAGCATCATATTCCACATCCCCATTAATAACGAATATGATAAATACAAATGCAACTACATGATTTTTGGACTTTTTAATGGCATTCCATTAGGCACAGTATACAACATTAGTGAAAAGAATCTTAAACAACAATTTATTAATTCCTGAACTAAACTTACATAAAACCATCAAATTATTTGTTACATTCATTAAATTGGTCTATTTTATGTTGACACATTTCACGGAGCTCAGTCTGCTTCTTCAGGAACAAAGTACCCCATGATTACAAATTCATTATTAATATGACTTGTTTATAATTCACAGACACTTCAATTTCATATCAATTTACAATTATTCACACAATTTCTCTTTAATGGCTCCCTGGTTTGGATACCCAGACCAATTATGTGATCCTTTCATATGTTGTAGTATGTAAAGGTCAATACCGCCATTTTAGGAGGAATGAGGGCTGTTAAGTATAGAGGAGATATCAATCATAATTCAAGTAATTGATCCAGTTTCTAGTTTATTAATTTGTGCATATGGTGTCTTAACCAACAGTTTATTGAGGCTAACCTAGCACTTTATGAAATGTCTCTAAAGTGTACGAGTGACATACAAAAATTTAATAAAAATAAAGAAAGCATTAAAAACTTACTTTCATGCCATTCACAAAGAAGATAAGTTCATCCGGTTCCACTCCACTAGCCATGGCTGTTGACATCAAGCTGTAGTTGCTGCTCTAAATCCCTGAAGGATTTTAAAAGCAGCAGGCTGCTGTCGCCCAATTTTCTAGTTAATTAAATTATTATGGGAGGGTGCTTCATAAAATATGGTCAGAGCATGCTGTCTAGAAAGCCAGGCAGAAGACAAAAGCATACTTGTTTGTCCTGACTGTAACTGGTATATATGACATTTAAAAGTTTTAAAAACCTTGTCTAATTTTTAATAACAATCAAATAATATCTAAAATGCATTGTTGCCCAGCCCCCAGTACCCCTACTAACCCCTAGTACCGTAACTATAATTGATGAGTAATGATTCACTTTTTTAGTATCTGGTTATTTTGCAGCCACATTCTTGGAACTAAATTAGTCTAAAACATTTTTATCTCCACTGTGTAGCAGATAATTAGGTCAATAGAGACTTAACCCAGGACACCATGGCTACTGTCAACTAGGAAGTTTTTAAAAAAAGCTGCCCTGGCGTTGGGATAATTGATATACTCTCCTTTACTTTCAACATATTTAAAAAGTTAATGACTTGTCATCATAAAGAATGTGCACTGATTGAGTCTGTGTGGATGTTTTTGAATATTTTATTACTGTAGTCATTTTATCTCTGCAGCCATGTTAATGATTGTGTCAGTACAGTACTGATTCGATCCCTGTGTACATGGTACAGGTTCCATCTGTACAGTTTTGTGTATTAGGAGAGTTGTGTCTAAAATAGTCATTTGTAAGGGAGGAGGGGATTTGCAGCACAAAATAGCTAGCCTGTGTAAGAAACAATTGTAAATTCAGTCTTGTCCACAGTGACAGGACCCCCACAGTGACAACGGCTTCAATACATACCTCCCAAGGTACAAACCCCCTCAGTGCAGATGTCCATAGTGGTAGCCTAAATGACAGACAGTGTGAGCCCCCACCCCCGTCAATGCAGACTTGATAGTACAGTGGATCAGTCAATCTTGGTGCAGATCTAACTCTTGACGAAGACACCTCCAGGTAAGTAGTGAATCAGGCGTGCCCTGACCTCACTTTTTTCGGGACCCCTCTGTATAGACTCTCCCCGAGTGCTCCTCATGGATAGCCCTTACTATTACCGTGCGCCCTCTACTTTTTTCCAGGTACAGACTCCTTATAGAGCAGAAAACCCTCCCCAGTGCATACCTCCACTCAATACAGAATCTCCTGAGTGACAGACCGCCCTAAGTGCAGACCCCTTCCCCTCTTTGTACAGATCCTCCCAGTAGAGAAACCCCCTAAGGGTTAGTCTTCATAATGCACCCCTTACCTCAATCCCCAGTACTAACCTCCATGCAGATTCCCTTTAAAACAGAGCCCCTGAGTGGCAGAACAATCACTGTGCAAACTACACCTCAGCCCCCCCCCTCAGTGGAGACTTGGATTCGGTACTGATAACCCTCAGGACAAATTCCCTTGAATGACAGAACTCCTCTAACTGCAGGCACTCTCCCATCACAGACTTCACCTCCATACAGACCCCCATTCCTTCAGAGTGCAAATCTCCTTGGGGCAGATATCCCTGTGTGCAGACTTTCCTCATGCCCACAGTATAGACTTTACCTCAGCATTAACCCCTGTGCAGAGTACAG
>NW_027318606.1:0-5614 GCF_032062135.1 Pyxicephalus adspersus
CTGAAAAAGAATGTATATGTATTTATATGCTTTAGGAAGTGGCATACCTGAAAGACCAGTAAAGAAAATCTGTTATGAGATAAAAATGGGTCATCAGGACAACCAGCCAAAGCATTATTAGAGAGATCAATAATGGCAACTTCCCTGTTTTCTCATAAAAGGTTTACTTTTAAGGTACATTCACACTTGTGAGTTAGTGCATTTTGCCACAGTGTACGGCAATAGCATTGCAGGAAAAATTGTAAATGGGCCCTACAGTAAAATGCACCTGGGTGCCAAAACACCACAATGCCATATACTGTGCTTTGTGTGCTACATTGTTAAAGGGTCGTGCACAATTTTTCATCCCTTATGAGATGTGTTTCCGGCCAATACATAGTGAATTTTGCCATCATCCTGAAGTCCTAAAGATTTGGCATAATCAATACAAAACCATGTAACAGGTCCTGTGCCATATTCGTCAGCTGAGACCTTAGGAAATACCTAGTAATTCAGCGTGTTCAAAAGCAGATGACTTGTCCTATGTAGTGCATGACACCTGAGTGACTTATCACCAATTCCAAGTATAGGTATGCAGAGACAAGATAGGTATTTGGCCATATTAAAATTATACATAAACAAATTTGGAGCTGAAACAGAGCTTTATATGGAGGGTGCAAGGAATTTTGGTAATAGTAAGTATTGGTAGCGGAGTATATGAGCTCTGAGGACAAATTAAGTGGCTAGGAATTCTGATTTTATCATTTTATTTTGCTGCTTACTTCATCCAGATTAGTAACTCTGAAGCAGGAAAGCCAGACAAGTAGTATTTTTCAAGACTTTTTCCAATGGCAGCTTGCATGATTCTCTTACTAGAGAAAGCCTTTGCTATCTTAATAGGTAGCAATATGTAACGGTGACGGGAGCATGAGCAGTTGCCAGATGAATGTTATCTATATGATCCTTTACTAATGTATCTGCACTATGCCTCTGAATCTAACACAAGCTTATCTATTTCTCTATGTTCTGGATACAAAATAGCCCTAGGAATGTTTAGTTTTTATTCAAAGTATTGCTATAGCATTTATTGTGGATAAATGTCACATATTTGTATGAAAATATCTAAAATATAGTTTGATATCCCAAAATGTACACATTTAGAAAATCATTAACCTTAATTAGTAGAAAGCAAAGCAGCCATCTTTGTATTGCATGATACATGCTAAGCACAGGATTTGTAACATATGGCGTACCTGGCAAGAAACTGGCATTTTACAGAATTACACGATTAAACAGAATAAAGTCAAACACTAGAGCTACCATTGCTGAACATGCATTCATGTTCCTGGTATGTATTTTAGAAAATTTGAAATGTTGAAATGTTATGAGATCAACATGATAGCTAATCAACTTTACATTTTAGAAGAATAAGTTGGGAATGGCAGCCTAACTATTCCTTAAGTAAAGGTTTCCATAAAGTCCTTTAAATGAATCATATATATAAAAAAAAAAAAAAAAATATATATATATACACACACAGTCAGAAAGATAATTTAACAACCTCCATTATTATAACACTTTCTTGTTCCATCTAATAAACACTAAGGTTACATCCAATGCACTTAGTAATAGACCTGGTAAGACTCTTGTTGTCTTTATAAAATTCTATATGAGGACATTTGTGATGAGGGATGTGGCTGTAACTTGGCTCTGCCAGCTTGCAGCACTGGAGTGGGAGAACAGAAAGCAATCTTTTTAATGATAAAAAGACATTTAAAGCATTTCCAAGCAATATTTAGCCTCAAATCATAACCTGTGGATGTACAGTGCCATAAAAAGCCATGGTAGGAAGTGACGATGCTAATACAGCAAAGGGTTTTCAGATGTTCTCAGATGCTGTTTATATTAGATCAGAATACTTTTTATTAAGCCCTTTAGGGAATTAAAGCCCTTTAACACTTTAAAACTCATGTACCACCTTGCATTATTAGGAGAAACTTTGTTACATGGTGCAGTTGGTGCATGCCTAACAGACTATTCCCAATTTATCTTTCGTAAATTGGCATTCCATGAGCATTTTATGTTTGATAATATTGTATTGTCTGATCATTCTCAGTTTTGCATTGAATATTTGTTTTATACTGGCAGATTTATAATGTTTATTTTTTTTAAACAATCTGTAGCTAGACATATCCTCTGAGGATGTCATCTCTCTCTTAATTGATAATGACTGTTATAAAGGCACACACTAATTACCCAGGTGAATATTACGTAATCAGAAGGCTGCAGACATAATAATTCTCCAGATGACACTACTTGCAAAGAACAGTCAGCATAGCTCGTCCTATTTACCTGGTATACGGTTTACTTAACATTATTAGGATAACAATTTTAAAGGGCAAACAAACAAAAATTAGATTTGGCTGAGCACTTTCTGAAAATGCTTTTTGCCTGGCTATCCAGTGACAATATGTTTTAGACCTAAAACAGATAAGGAGTGTCCTTGCAAGCGCTGATCTTTATGCTTCTCCTGGGTCTATGACTCAAAAACTGTTGGTATGATGGATTTTAAATAACAGACGGGCAATTTCAGAAGATGAGGTCAGCAATGGCAGCCTGCAGAATTACTAGGCACAGATTTCTTTTAACAGTATTATTCATGTCCAAATGTGCTCATCAGCAACAGGCAACCAGTCACTACTTTTTTCTCAGTTGATCAGTGGAGGGGGCATGAGAGTCTCATTATTATTTATTTCCTGGCTTTGGCTTACCTACAGGAAAGTAGTAGTTTTCAGACAAGGTTCTCCAGCCTGATTTTTTGGCTGTTTCTGCTAGTACTTCATTTTGGCATTGGCCATGGACCACCTCATATCCATGTCTAGTTTAATGTGAATGTGTCCTTTCCAATGCAGAGCAAAACCGTAATATGGTAATGCTGGCTCCTTGAGCTGCACATAGCTTTCCTATATTCACTTCCCGTCTGGCCACCATTAGAGTGGAAGCCCCGTGTGAGCGTAAGGTCAGACTTCGGAGTTTACACAAGGTGCATACCTCTCTCCTTTCTGATCTGACAACACTGAGGGGCCTAGCAGTCGGTCACACAAACACCAGTACTGTCATGTGGCAGGAAGGAGAGTAGTCACCACGTATGCTTTCATATAACCAGTGATTTTTATTACCTTCTGGCCTATACACACAACGGTGTACTAACACTGCACACAAACATAGCACAAGCTACACATTACCATTCAGTGTGCAGCGCTGTGTTCCTGTGCTGAGTGTGTGGTGCCATTTCCAATTAATGGCAACCTAGCACACCAACACATGCTGTGCATTGCAGCTTTCCATGCATGTATATACACAATGCATTAATGTGAACAAGCACTTTGGAATACATATTTACAGTTTTATTTACTAAGATTGTGCCACCAATACAGACTTACTAAAATTAATCTTTAAATATCAAAGTTAGAAATTGCATTCAGCATAAGCATTACGCTTCAGGTTAAGGGTTTTTATGATGTCTCTGTAAAACCTCTTAGTGAAATTCGTAAATGCATTCACTTTATGTCAACGTAAAATAAAATGTAGGTGATTGAACAAGGTGTGTGTATGTATATATGTATACAATGCAAGGACTTCTGGAGCTCCATTTTATAACAAAGGAAAATCAAGTGAACCTAACTTATTGTGCAAAGCTACTATTGATTATTACCTTGACTCCAACTCCTTATATGTTACCTTTTCTTTGGTATAAGACATCACCTATATAGTAGAATAATGCATTTGTATTGATATTTTCCTCATCTCACATTCTTACTATACCACATTGTCGCCTTTAATGATATTGACTGTTGTACAGCATTCCAACTTGTCAATTCTTTTACTTTACAAATAGATTTTTTTATCTGGGATTCCTTCACAGAGCTTTGCCCATCCCTTTTTATGTTTCTTTAACAGACTTTTGGTTGTAGCTGTGTTTTTTTAGTTTAAGTGTTCAACCTTATATTGTGTTTATATGCCTACTAGCAGCACTGGCTACCAAAAAACCCTTTTGAATAGATTAGCTTCATTATTTATTGTTCTATTATATGTAAACTTTGTACATTGGCACTATTTCCTACAAATAGTACATTCATTTTGCTAAAAATGCTGTACTTTATATTACTGACCTGAAGAGGATTTAGGATATTTCAAGTAAGTAATTAGGGTTGCTGGATAAATAAGTATTACCTCTTTAGTGAAGGGGTGAGTAAAGGGGAAAAAACCTAAACCAATCTTGTTGATCGTGAACTTTACTGACACTTCATAGTTCATACCAGAACTTTGGTACAAAATCTTGATGGCAAAATAAAGTTACATTTTCTTACAGTTGCAAAGCATTTCTGTCTATTCTATGACAAATCATTAAAAAGTGCCCAGCACCACTAGGTGCTGAGTATCTTTTCTGGAGATGTTCTGCCAAGTCTCTACTGTAGCCACCTTCAACCCCAGCTTGTCCTGGGGCTTGTCCCTTTCTTCAGCATATGTAATACATGCTCAGTTGGATTTAAATCAGGTGACTGGCTTATCATTTTAGGATTTATTTCCATTTTTTAGTGTTCAGAAACTCCAGGGTTGCCTTGGCAGTATATTTGGGATCATTATCTTGTTGCAGGAATAGGCGCCACCCAATTAGTTTGGAGGCGTTTACTAGAACATGAGCTATGTGGCAGCCATAAATGCCCCCACCTTTTAGTGGACTTCTGCGTAAACGGGTTTGATCAATTCTTACAATTGGGGAAATCTATTCCCAAGACATAACACCACCATCCCAATTTAACAGATGAGCTGGTATGTTTGAGATCTTGGCCAGTTCCTTTTCATCTTCACACTTTCCTCTTGGGATTATTTGGGTTACTTATCCACTCTGATACAGGCTAATCTTGGCCTTGTCTGTCCGTAAAACCTTTTATCCAGAATTTTGCAGGCACTGTTGTACTTTTCGGCAGACTGTTATCTGGCTATGCCGTTTTGTGGTTAACTAGTGGTTTGCCTTCATAGGTGTAGCCTTTATACTTCTGCTCATGAAGCCTTCTGTGATTAGTAGTCTCTGAGAAAGACATACCTTTACACAAGAGCCATTGTCTGCTCTAAAGAATTTTTGAGCAAGTATTGTACAGTTACGGTCCAACATTATAGGTGTGAGCAGACTTGGGCCCTGAGATGCCATCCTAATTACCTAACATATGATCCACTACTGAAGGAAATGCTTAAACAAGTTCATACAGTATCCTGTGATTGTGTGGCAATGATCCTTTACTCTGTGTTTAGAGCAGAGTTCCCCTTCTCACGTAGGCTGTGTCTACTTGTACAGTACTGTGAAATATGTTGCAGAAATTTCTGTATTACAGCACTGAATCTGTTGTGAAAATCCTCCTAGTAGGGGAGCATGTCAGACATCTAAGGAGGACTTGTCTCAGGCAAGATAAGTATACAATATTTTATTTATTTTTTGAGTCTTGTACTATACATCCATAGTAAATGGATTTGTACAAGTTTAGATTGTCACAATAGTTGTAATATGATTTAGCTGGGTTGTAGGCTACATATTGTGAACATATATGGAAATATATACACAACCAACACTTTCTGT
>NW_027318607.1:0-5613 GCF_032062135.1 Pyxicephalus adspersus
TAGATTGTAAGCTCTTCGGGGCAGGGTCCTCTCCTCCTCCTGTGTCACTGTTTGAATCTGTCATTTGCAACCCCTATTTAATGTACAGCCCTGCGTAATATGTTGGCGCTATATAAATCCTGTTTATTAATATTAATAAAAATAATAATAATATTAATTGTGCTATCACATTTGAGCATTTGCCTTCCTCTGGATCAAAGCTAAATGAATGAATGCCAGTCCGTTTTTTTGTCCTTTATCAACTGCCTATATCACAGAATTTCCACATTTCTTTAAAGGTATAGTTTAGACAAGCTTTTTGGGATCCAGCTCAGCTTTTATGCTCACTCCACTTTTATCAGATCTACAAAGCAAAAACAGAGGTAGCAGGATGAATAGTTGTGAATATGAATATGCAAAAAATGCACATATGTCTCCATAAATTATCTATACAGAAATGTGTAATACCTGAACATTATAACTAGCAAAAAAAATATGTTTTACTTACATTTATCTAGTAAAATTCAGAAAAAAGTATAACTACTCACATCAGTTTAGGTATATATTAATGTGGTTTTATAATATATTTAAACTTGTGTGAATCAGAAAATGCCTATAGTAAAACTGAAAAACCTGTAATAAATAGTTCTGTATGTACAGCCAAGCACCTCTTTGTTAATGTTAAAACTAAAGCTTCACGCACAATTATATTTGGCTTTCCAAATCTTGCAAGGTGTTGTCTGTGCCACAGAGTCATGTTTAATAAGATATAAACAATGTAAATAAAACAATGGTAGATAAAAATACTCTCTGTAAAGTTAATACAATTGTATAGCCTGAAACTGATTGTAAATAGCATTTACACCATGTTTTTTCAAAAGATCTGAGAACCAAACATGTATCTACAAATTGTCAATAATGAGTTATAAAATAACATTTTTGAAATGTTGTCCTCTATTTTAACCATAATTGTATTGATTTGTGTTAAAATAAACCTAAATTAACAAAATCCAGTTCTATTGCTGACCTCATTCTGAAAAGTCTAATTGCCTGACTGCTTGGCTGTGCACATTCTCAATACCTATCCCAGAACAAGTATGGATGATCAAGAAAGTCCTTACTCACATGCTTGTTCTAGTCTCATGACACACAGGGCCTGATTTTTTAAAGCTCTCAAAGGCTGCTAGCGAATAGCAAATTACTTTGAAGAAATGTATTCCAGGTTTGCTTGATCACTTTTACTGATAAAAGTGTATCCGCTCCAGCCTTGGAGAGCTTTAATAAATCAGGGCCACAAACATTAAAACAGACAACCAGTCAATTAGCATCTTCAGTAGGAAAACTCTGCAGTTTGTAAAATGTAATCTTTCTTTACATAGTTGATAGATTTTTATGTACATGACACCTCAATTTGTTCATTGTACAGGCATATATATATATATATATATTTATTTATTTATAAATATATATATATATATATATATATATATATTTAGATATATATTGGGCTAAAATTGGTAAAGCTGAAATGCATGCACTTAGATGCATTCATCATGTACACTTCTGTAAAGCTTCTTACACAATGGTTCCTAAAGACTGAGAAAATACATGATGATTCCTTCAACAATATTTAGTACTACTGTCCAGTTGCTTATGATTTATGGAGAATAACTGGGGAGTCCGTTAACATCTATAAATTTCATCTTACTCTTAACATGTTGATTGCACTGGTATAATATCCAATCAACCCAATAATTTCCAGTAATCAACTTTTTTAATTTTCTGCACAGTGGACATTTACTTTCTCTTGGAGGAGAAAGCAATCATAATAAAGACTATTTCTTTATTCAGTTTATTTAAAATAAAGGAAAGGAATAAAGAAATTGTGTCACATATATTTTTTTTTTTTTAAGATGACACATTTTAAACTGATTTTTTTTTTTAAATTTAAACATTTAGTAAATTATAGGATGCAGCCTTTCTTAACATTTCAACATGGGGGAACCCATGGAAGTACTTGCAAGTCTTAGGGAGGCCCTGCTATAATGACTAAATCCAGAGCTAACAGACATTAACATGGCGGTAATGGGGAAGAATAACACCCACACAGATAGCCAAAAAGATCATTTGTGTCAGTTAAACTGACCTGAGATGCACATAGTAGATTGTAAGCTCTTCGGGGCAGGGTCCTCTCCTCCTACCTTAGACTACAATAATGACAAATGACTGAGGTAGGAACTTTAGATTGTGAGCCCCTTTGAGGGACAGTTAGTGTCATGACTGCGGACTTATATAAATACTATATTTATATAAATACTGTGTAATAATTTACTGAATTTAAGATCTAAAATGCAGAGAAAATGAAGTCAGTAGACACAGATAAAAAGGTGGATATTAATATACATATATAATATACACAACAAACATATCCAAACAACCGTAAACTAATATATAACAATAATTTAAACATTTAATTACTTTACAAATAAACACTTTAGTCAGGATGGAGTCGATTGGTAAAAACAGACATTTCTGTTCTTTTTCTTTTATCTCCGTTTCTTCTACATTGCTCTTTGAACACCACATGATTGCTCCCCATCCTGCCACCATTTCCTGTTATACCTTCCTGTGTAATAAGCCTATAGACAATTTAGACACATCAGCTAATTTGAATATTAATGGAAGGAGCTAAAAATTGACATGCAACTAAACCTGCAGATTGCATGATTTTCAAATTGTCAATAAAAATTAAGAAATCGGGCATTACAAGACACCAGGTAGAAATTATATCACACATGTTCTTAACCACTGTGGCTACAGAAAAAATCAGCAGTGATACAGGGATGTACAAACCACAGTGGTAGCTATGAACCAAGTATTAGCACTCTGGTCAGGTTAGCACTCGTGCCTTTGTAGTGCTAGATCCCAGGTTCAAATCTGGGCCAGGACACTATCTGCGTGGAGTTTTTAAGTTCTCCCTCTGTCTGCGTGGGTTTACTCCAGGTACTCCGGCTTACTTTCTGCTCCTTTAAAAGGGCACTCAAGACCCATCTTTTCAAACTTGCCTACCCGTCTGTCTCCTAAAATCCTCACAACTTCCCACCATTCCATATCTCCCCTCCTATTGTGTGATCCCCCACCTACTTGATTGTAAGCTCTTTGGGGAAGAGTCCTCTCCTTCCTCCCGTGTCACTGTCCTGTGACTGCGTCAGATTCCTCCCTTGTTCGAGCCATGATACTAATGTGTTGTATTTGTTACCAGGCTTTGTTGTATCCCCATTTTTCAGTAGAACAAGGGTCTCTCACTCACCCTTGATTGTCACTCCAATGACTGAAAACGCTGAACTCTAATATCATCTTCAAATTATATAGTAATTGTTAGGATTCACTTACTTTTGCCACACACAGATATGTTATCGGATCATTTGTTTCAATAAATACATGACCAAATCAAGAACCACACTGCTGTTTTTGGATGGTTACTGAAAAGTTGCGTCACAATACAGCCGCCTTCAGATTCTTACCACCCAGAATAAAGGTATCCCTAAAGCTTTACCATTCCAATAAGATATAACTCCAATCATTAGATATATTTTAGGGTATGTATCTAAGGATGTGCAAAATATGTAAAAGTTGTGTGAAGGAAATATGCAGGAAAATAAAGCCTGTCAAAAAAGTATTATGCTGGGGCTAATTCAGTGGTGAGATAACAAAGAGGTTATCACTTCCTACAAGCAGTGTCTTCCCTGCATAGGGAATGAATAGGGGTTAGTGGTTCAGTACTGACTACTGTAAGATATGTTACATTCATTAAAAACCAGTGCAGTGGATGGGGCAGGCGCATATTTGGCAATCTTGATTGGTGCTGGGATGACATAAAGTGCCTGATTTATTAAAGCTCTCCAACCTGGGTGATCCAGAAAACCTGGAATGGATTTCCTAAAAGTCATTTGCTATTTGTTAGCAAATGTTTTCAATTCTGGACCAGATCCATTCTAGGCTTACTGGATCACCCAGGTTCACTGATATTTCATAAATCAGGGCCACTGGGAGACGACCGGGAGTTTATTCATACACGGTACACGCAAGGGAATCTGGTATTGTTGGGTTTCCCTGGCAACCAAAGTTATATATTCAACTTTGTCAACAAAAGTGTGTGTTTGTGTGTGTCCAAGACAAACTCTGCAGTTGTTTCTTTTTGCATATCAAAGCACAGCTTGCTCCAGAAGTTATTGAATGTCTATGCTCTATAAGGATTTTTTTTTATAGGTTTGTCCCTGCTGACAGCTGTAAGTAATTATCTGCATATATTTAACATCCCCCTCCAAAGCTTCTGTTTTATTGATCTGTATTGTTCTTGTGGCCTTAAGTTATCTATCTCAGCGCCTCTCAATGTTTGTAATATGAAATACCTTTCAGGTCTTCAGGGGGAACCCTACTATAGTTACTACATCAACAGCTCACAGTAAATTAGTGTGGAAGTCAGTGGGAAGAATGTCACCCTTACAGATGGCCAAAAACATCATTGGTGTCACTTATACTGACCTGGGAGGCACAAACTTCTCATTGCTCAAGGAACCCCCAGCAACCTCTGGAGGAAATCTGGTTGAGAAACACTGATTTAGCTAGATAACTGCAGGGAGCCATACTGCAACTTATCATTTACCTGCATATAACGTTTGTATTACGTAAAAGAAATAGAGCATGTAGACTCTTCAATTATTTAAAGGGGATTCACATGACGTAAACATTCTATGTAATGTGTGTTAATGTGTCTGTAATGATATTATATAGATATGGTCAGCCCTATTCACTCATTACATATGCAGATTGTTCTTTCCTCTGTGTGCAAAGCTACACAGTTGGTGTTCTAGTTGACCACTCAGGAAAACAATGCATTGCTCCTGGCTTCTATCTTGTGTCAACAGCTGTTTAAAAGAGCCATTGTAGTGTCCAATTTACAAATCTATCCACTATGCACTACCAACCCCCATCCTCCTAAATTGCAAGGGCTAAAAAGGGAAAAAAATCTTCAAACCCAGCAGTTGTGATGTCACTACTCCTTTTCTTCCTTGTAATTCTGGGAAAGCAGAAGGTGAATGTGAACCTGCCTTGTATAGAAGGATATTTCCATGAGTCGGTGAAGTCACCCAGGTCCAAGTATTGCCTATGTGACAGTGATCAGACCTGGTGGCCAATCATTCAGGAAACAATAGCAGCAATCATTGTATATTAGCAGTATATTGGGGGGGGGTCTGATGTTCTTGCAAATAAAAATAATTGCATTGTCATGTATAGAAGGTCTATTGAAAGTATTGTATGATGTATTTAATTGCTCACAATCCGGGACTGTCTATTATCAATAAATAAGATGGGCCAGGGTTCTGTTCATAAACTGACCAGGTGAACAAAATTATGCTCTGGGATCAGCTAAAACTATGGGAAGGTAGTACCAGGTTGACTTATCAGTTGGAATTAAACAGCGTGCCTGGAGTTATATTCACAGAAACACTAAAAGGGGTCATTCCAAATGTTATTCAGAAGTCAAATGGAAAAATAGTAAACTGATTTGAATAGTTCAATATCGACTCTATCTATGTGTGTGTGCATGTGTATATATGTGTGTGTGTATAT
>NW_027318608.1:0-5613 GCF_032062135.1 Pyxicephalus adspersus
TCACTCTGCCCAGGAGAGATTAACGGTTTAACATTGACATTGTACAATTTAGCCATTTTTTTATTATTTGAACTCCTAGGTATTGCAGTTTATCCTTGTACCAGACCACAGAATATAAAGAACCCCAAACAGGTCTAACATAATTGGTCAGATACAGGGCTTTGGATTTATCCAAATTTTTTGAGTATCCAGAGACCGAGCCGTACTGGGTAAAAAGATTCAGAATAGCCGGGAGGCTAGCCCTTGGGTCAGTAAGATAAAGTAATAAACCGTCTGCAAATGCCTTTATTTTTACCCTCTTGGTATCTATTACTATACCCACAAAATACAGAGAACATTCAAGAAGTCTCAGCAATGGGTCTAAAGTCTGATAAAATTGCAGTGGTGAAAGTGGGCATCCCTGGTGGGTACCTCTGCTCAAACAGTTGTGTTTGCGGTAAACTATAGAGATATTGAATAAAAGTTGGCAAGGTATGGCCAAATGCCCATTGAGCCAGCACTGCATGCAAAAGTGGCCATTCTACCGTATCAAAGGCCTTCTTAGCATCTAAACTTATAGCATTGTTTTAGGGGAGTTGGGGGCAGATGCTGCAACTGTTGCTGCTATTGCCATGTGGACACCTATAGAAGAATGTTTGCCCTGGACAAATTCCAATTGGTGTTTGGTAAGCTGGAAGGGCAAAAAGTGTTAAAGCCTATTGGCCATTAACTTCGCCAAAAATGTTTAAATGCAGTTCACAAGCGAAATCGACCTATAGGACGAGACTGAGTTTGAATCCCTACCTTCTTTAGGTATGAGTATCATATGGGCCTCATTAAACTCAGCAAATGGAGATTGTTGTAGAAGAATAGTGTTATAAACCTCAGTCAGCAGGGGTGTCACTTCCTCTTGGAGTAGCTTATAAAATTCAGCTGCATAGCTGTCTTGGCCGGGGGTTTTATGATTGGCCATGGACTTTAATGTCTTCTGGACCTCTTCCAGTGAAATTGGTTTAAGGGCTTCCCTATCATCTGAGTCCAGTTTAGGGAGCCTAGCCTTAGTCAGCAAATTATCTAATAGCACAGGCTGTACTAGTTGGGCTGAGTAAAGTTGTCAATAGTAGTTCTCAAAAATTTTTAATTATTTCTCTTGAAGAATTGTGAGCTACTCGGGATATGGGATCAACTATCTTTAATATTTGACGTTTGGGTTCCTGGGGTTTAGGTAACTTTGCCAGGAATGAGCCCACTTTGCTGCCCCACCTGTAAAACTTGTGCTTTTGGTACCTAAGTTGTGTTTCTACTCTGGAGGCAACATAAGTGTTAAAACAAGGCCTCCTGCCATTTCAATTTTGCAGCCTGTGAACCAGTTCCTAGAAAATCCCTATAGGCCCTAGTTACCTTGCACTGTAACTCTGCATAGACCTTGAGGTGATCCCTGCGCCTATGCCTAGTGTAGTCCATGAGATGCGTGAGAAGCCTCTCATAACCGCTTTCAAAGTGCGCCAGAGCAGTATGGGCGTATCCCAATGTTTAAGATTGTCATCGAGGCTATTGGCCCAATTTGTGAAATAATTTGTGAAATCCGGCGATCCTATCAAAAATGTTGGGAATCTCCATTGAAGTATCCTGGTAATGCATTGGGGAAGATCTAAGGCCAGCATTACAGGAGCATGGTCAAATATAATAAAATCCGCCAATGACACATCAGAAACTCTAGAATAGAAAGATTCATCAATTAAATTATAATCAATTCTTGAAAAAGACATGTGGGCCTTAGAATAACATGTGTAGCTTTTTACATTGGGGTTAAGAAGCCACCAAGCATCAACCAAAGTAGTCTGGATCAATAAACGTTGAATTCCCCCTGAAATAGTCCCCGGTGTACTTTGGGCAAGACTGGAGGGGTATCGGGCAGGGTCCACTATGGCATTAAAGTCACCGGCCACTATCAAATTCGAATAGTTTTCTACAAGAAATTTTTGTGAGAGATGCGTAAAATGAGTTTGAATTACCAGTAGGGGCATAAATGGAACATAATGAATACCTTTGCCCCGCCAGTTCCAACACTGCCACCGCATATCTATGCTCCTCGTTCAGTTGGGTAGTAATTAGTGTTGGTCGAATAGGTCGCTATTCGATTCGACCGTTATTCGGCCGAATAATGCAAAATTATTCGGGTCGTCGAATGCCGAATTCGAATCCCATTAAAGTCAATGGGAGAAAAATTTGGGTTGTTATTCGGGTCGGTGGAGAGCTTCTACAGCCTATAAATACATTTAAAAAGACATGTCAAGACTCTCCAATCTCTGCACAAATATATATATGGTCCATATAGAGACCATATATGGTCCATATATGTTTATTTGCCTAGTGATTGAACTTGATTGACTTATGTCTTTTTTCAACCTGACCTACTATGTAACTATATAATATGTGAATCTGGGTGATCTAGCAAACCTGGATTGGATCTGGTCAAGGATTGAAAACAATTGCAAAATAATAGCAAATTTAAAAAAAACAATACATGTTTTTTTGGATCACCTAGGTTCATTCATGATAGTCTATCTTCTCTAGTCTTGAAGAGCTTTAATAAATAGAGTATAAAAATGTTATCTTCTGAACAATGGGATTTTGTTGACAATATGAGAATTATGAGATACAGGAACATGATACAACAAAAAATGACATTCTGGAAAAAACTTTTAAGTTGTACGCTAACCCATGAATGTCTAAACTCATCTGTCTAAACTTTCTCTGCTGTCCATAGCTATATAGTTAGGATCACCTATATAGCTAGGACCCCCTTCCATATATATGTATGTGTGATATATATATATATGACGGTTTGGGGAGAAAAGTTAATGTTGTGTGCTGGTCCAGGTTATTTTAAAATAGCAGGGCAAGCATGTTTGCATTCATTGAGTTTGCTGTGTTTATACTATGCAAATGTCTAAAAAATATCCCTTTTTAAAAAGTTACATGTTTTGAAAAATGTGTACTAATAAAAATAAGTAACGGTCACTACTTCAAGGAGAAGGTGAAAGATTTCAATAATGTTCGGACAACTGAACAACTGAATATTTTATGTGCTATGTTATTTATTCAGATTATGTTTTCATATTAAATTCTTAACAGTGAATTATTTGCAACAACCTGATAAGATTTATAGATTGGAGTTATCTTGGTATTAACTGAGAATTGGTTTAACGCTAATTAAATATTTATTCAGATTGCAGTTTGTTACCCTTTGCAAAGCATATTTCCTCAATGTGCTGAGAGAGGATTATGTCTTGTATAACACTGTGACAAGAATAACTAATTGTATTTACTAATAAAAAGTAAGTCTTATATGGGGCATGAGACAAAACACAAAGATTACAGAATTATTGAAAGATTAACAATGTTTTTTTCCCTAATATAACCCATGTGTGTCTAAAGAATACTGTAAAATAAAATTAACCCGTCACTGTCCTTATGGCAACAAATAGACTATAAAAAATAAATATGGTTACATCAGCTATACATATATGGAAAGCTTTGAGGTATGCACAAAGCCTTTTGTGACTAGTAAAGCCAGCATAAAGACGACAACCACAAATTGTTAAAAAGCTGGGAATGGTGGAGCAAATGCCTTCCTTCTTTTCTCAAGGGGTTAACATACATGTAAGCACATTTTATTTAATATAGGGTTCTCTAGGTAACAGCAAGTACTTTTATTTAACGTCCATACCAATCTGCCTAAACATTTGGTTTGTACTACTGTCCAGCTGGTACTGGATGGGAGGAATTACAGAATTACAACTTTGGAGATAAAAGTCTATACTTGCATACGGCTCCCCCAAAAATATAAGAGAAACATATTCAGGCACCCCACAAGAGGATTTTGTATTGCCTACGGACACAGCTTTTACAAATATATAACTTTAAAGTATATCTAAACCCAGGGAAAATGCAATGTATTGCAACCTACTAGTTTAATGAAGTAGTGATTGTACAGTGATACCTCAACTAATTAGTGGCCCTGCTAATTTTTCAGATAAGAAGGTAAACAGGGCCGGTAGCTGAGATGGATTGTGCAATGTAAACACAGAGTTGGGTTTGGTCACTATGAGATGTAGTGGATGTCCCCATCTATATCGGGCTCCGTGTGTGGTAATGTAATCCAAAAGTGGGTTCAGTATGCGTCTCATCTGCAGCATGCGAGGGGATAGATCCGGAAATATCTGAATACTTGCACCATCAAAATCAATCGGCCCCTTCTGCCATGCTTTCTGAACGATTTGCTCTTTAACTTTGTAAAAGTGCACCCTGCATAAAACATCTCTGAGGCGATCAGGTACTCCATCTCTCCTCACACCAACCCTATGTACTCTATCCAATTCTATGTGCTCTTAGGGGGGTCGGTTTAGAAGGGTGTTAAAAATAGCAATTACAGTGTACTCCAGGTCAGGCCCAGCTGTAGCTTCCGGGAATCCCCTTGATCCTAAATTGTTGCGTCTGCCCCTGTTTTCTTGGTCATCCAAACTGAGAGCCAGGTTAGAAAGCACAGACTTCATGTGCGGCTGGGCATGTTAAAGCGTGTCTAATCTAAGGGATGTTTGGGAGGAGGAGGACTCCAGTGAAGTAACCTTAAAATCAACTGCTTGCACTTTCTGATATATCTGTTCAATCTCTGCATGAACAGAGTGTTCTATGCGGTGAGCCCAAGATTCCATCTCTGTTTTAGTGGGTATAAATTTCAGGAGGGCTTGTAATTCTCTGGGCAGCTGCTGAGGAGAAGGCACTGTGTCTGAGAACTCTGGGGAGCTGGGAAATCAGAGGATAGAGAGGAGTGTGCAGGAGAGAGAGCTGCAGGGATTCCAGCTAGGAGGAAAGTCCCCTCTTCACTCACCTGGTCAGCAGACTCCACGTGGTCAGCTTCACTTGCAGATGCTGGTGCCATCTTGGGAACACTTCCTCCTGCTGAAGCTGCCGAATCTGAGGGGAAATATTTATGTAAGTTGTCCCGTTTAGGGGTTTTCCCTGCTTCTTTATTCTTCCGCTGCTTAGACATCACTGAGTGTGGTGGAAACGAGCTGTGTGATCTGAAGTATTAGCTGCTAAAGCCGTGGTGGTCACAGAGCTCCAGGTATGTGCCTGCTCACAGCGCCATCGCCAAGCCACACCCCCAGGCAGCCCTTTTAAACAAACAGGACATAGTCAAGGTGTTAGGAAATGCTTATCTGTCTGACGATCCCGTGTTGTGTGCAATCACAGTATAAAAAACAGTTTACTCTGTTCAGCGATGTAATTTGCAGCAGCCAGGAGAACTAAGATAGCAGCAGTCCCTGCTTCCCTTTAGACGTGCAGCCTGATGTATTTTATTGCCATCCCCAGCACCACTCTGTGAGGCTATTCACAGCTAAAGGAGATTTTATAGGCAAATTATCTTCTGACTCAGTCCTGCACTGCCATTGGTGGCTGGGACTTTATAGCCTCTCTGCTTCCATTGGGGACTGTTGTAGCGTTAGCTGGGCTAACGTGTGCTGAAGATTTGTGTGTTTTCTGTTGCTGACTTTTGCCTGTTCCCTGACATTTCGTTGAACTCAGCCTGGACCGACCTCTGCCTGTGACCTCAACTCTGCCTTGCCT
>NW_027318609.1:0-5612 GCF_032062135.1 Pyxicephalus adspersus
GAGGAGAGAACCCTGCCCCGAAGAGCTTACAATCTAGTGTACAACACTTGTTCATGCATCGTGCGGTTCTTATTGTTGGAGAGAATAGTGAAAGATCCTTTCCAACGACAAGAATCGCACATGTTTATGCAGCTTTAAGGACGACTCCTAGATAGGAACGGGGCTTCCCTGCTCCCTTGTGTGCAGGATGGAGGTTTGATGGGGGGGCCGTGTTTTGCTAAACACAGCTCTGCTTGTGGGTGATCTTAGGGGGTGAGCTCTTTCTCTTTGTAACTCTTTAATGACCAAGGCAAACTCTGCAGTTGTTTCTTTTTACATCAAGGCACAGCTTGCTCCAGAAGTTAATGAATGTCCAGGCTCCATTAAAAATATTTTTTGCTTTGTTTGTTATTAACTCACAGTGAAGATTTTATACAGTAACTGACACCACACTGCCTAATAATATATTGAGGAAAAACATCTGTCCTAATTGCATTTATTAAAATCTTCTCTATCTCTATGGTGGAAATGGTGACTGAATGAAGGTTTAATGCAAAATAATACTTGGTAATAGATAATTAATACATTTTATATAGAAGGGTAAACAACTGAGAAATAGGGAACCAGAAGAGGGGCAGTTCCTTTAAATCCGGGGCAGATGGAATGCCTAACACGTGTGTCAATGTGTGTCCAACGACGTGCGCTGATGAATGTTTCTGTATGTTTTATTCATTTCTGTGGCCATTGCAATGCAGCTTTTTCTGTTATAAAGAGACGTGTTACTTTCACACAACATATCCTGTATTACAATACAACACGTCCCGTGGGTTTTAACTACCACAATAGAGAACATTAGTTTTATACTCGTCCATTCGTTGGAACTATATTTGGGTACATGCTGTTTTATTCTTTTTTTTTTTTAACTTTTAAGTTTGATATATTTCAGAGTACATAGAGCACTGACGTCATCTCCATAGACATTAACATTCACTGTACATTCACTGCTAGAATTTCTGTAGGTTATACTATATTCATCTCTGGGTATGGTTAAAGTGATGTTTTTCAACCAGGGTTTCCGGGAAGAACAATGAGAAATTGATCCCTGTCAGGTCAGACTAAGTGACACCTTTAACATTTTTGGCTATCTGTAAGGGTGACATTCTTCCCACTGGCCGGTAGTGTAAGAGGAATTCTTCCCACTGACCCCCATACTAATGGTATGTGATCTGTGGATATAGGAATTATAGGAGGGCTTCCCTGAGGACTTGAATAACTTTTCAAGGGTTCCCCATGGTAAGGTCTATTTAAAGTTCTCTTTTCTAGTTTTAGACTTATTTTCTATAATATTTATATTTATTTATAACACATTGAGCATTTCCTGTTTTCTTATTTTCAGACCACAAAGAGATTTGTTCTGCATCCTGTTACTTCCCCAGCAAACACAAACCAAAAAGATCCCAACCCACGCACCATAGATTTATCTCTCATTCACGTTTTATTTTTCACAAGCAAAGACTAACCGCAGAGGATCAACGTTGTTGTGTTTCTCTACCCGTTGGGGCTCATTTTTAAAGTTCTTATGATGGAGCGCCAGTAGGAGGTAAAATACATCAAAGTTGCTTCTCTTTGTTCACTTAGGAACAATAAAACTAAAAAAGAAAAAATGGATTTCTGCAGTCTGGAACTTTTTTGTATTTGAGAATTCTATTGCACTCATACACAGCGAGCATTGCGTGGAGTATGGCTGCAGTCACTTGATTCCGTAGCCTTTATCTATAGCAGGCATGTCCAAAGTCCGGCCCAGGGGCCAATTGTGGCCCGTGTTCAGATTTCCACCTTTATCATAAAATCAATAATATGCGGCCCACCAGAACTGTTGAGCAGAATATAAAACACGCGTAAAAAAAAAGCTATTTTATATTTCTTTAGAGTTGATCAACCGCCTTGCAATTATTGGCTCACTACTTGGCAGGCATAATCATCAGGACAGAGTCCCCATGTGTGCACAGGAAATCCCCTACACCAGGGGTCAGCAAATTCCGGCCTTTAGGCCAGATACGGCCTAGCCAGTAGTTTGTTCTGACCTAGCACCCCTCTGGTCAATCCGGCCTAATTGGCTCTTGAGCCTCCTTGTTATGCCTCCCTTCCCTATTTACCGCGGCCGGCATTAACACTTCTGCCAGGGTAAGGGGACATTCCCTCTCCTTCATATGCATTGCGGAGGAGAGGGTTTTCCCCTCAGGGGCGTTCCTGTTTTGGGGCGGAGCCATCAGCGCAGGACTCAAGAGAGAGTCCGGCCTAGTGTGCCTTCCTGACCTCCTAAAATGGCCTAGTAGGCAAAAAAGTTTGCTGACCCCTGCCCTACGCCATTATAGTGGGCGTGTGCTGTGTGGGACCTGCACGGACCACACCCACTCTGATACCAAGAACGTGCTCTGCAGGGGGCCGGCACTGACACCGGAGTCCGTGCACAGGGAATCCCTCACGTCACCCTGATGGGCGTGTGCTGTGAAGGACCTGCGCAGACCACGCCCACACTAACCCTGGTTAATGGTCGGCCCCCCACACATTTTCACCTCACCAAATCTGGCCCTCTTTGCAAAAAGTTTGGATACCCCTGGTCTATAGGAATGGAGGGGGATGGTTTGATCTAATGCAATTGTTTTTTTACGTTTTCAGTATAGGTCCTTGCAAGCCTTGATGTGTATTTTTTAATACTTAAATAAAATTAGTTAAATACATAAATATTAAAATCATTGTGCACTCATAACACTGGGCCCGCTGTTACCTTGGGCACTCGACTGTCAGCTCCTCACATACAGGGCCCGATTTATCAAAGCTGGAGAAGATAGACTATCATGAGAGAACCTGGGTGATCCAACAAACTTGTAATAGAACTTGAAAACATTTGACAACTCATAGCAAATGATTTTAAGAAATCCATTCAGGTTTGCTGGGTCACCCAGGCTCTCTTACAATAGTCTATGGTCTCCAGTCCTGGAGAACTTTATTAAATTGGGCTCAGAGGGTCCCTTCTGCTTCTCTGATAAACTGTGAATAATAATGGAGATGTCAGGTATGCAGGGTTGCAAATGAACAGTTTTAGCGTCCTGTATCAGTTTTATCAGACTGTTAGTTACTTGCCCCGAGGTCAGGATGGGAGCAGGTTTCATGGAAGCCTCATGGCTCTATACCGGGCCTGGCAGGGAGAGAGTACGAGTAAATAATAGTGCACACACCTATCCCTGAAAAGTAAAGCTGCTCTATTATAAACAGCTTAAACCAAACCTGTCATTTGTTAAGAAAAGCAACAAAGCCTCACCCCATCCCCTGCAGCATGTACAGGGATCCATTGTCCCATTATTTGTCCATTTAGCCACTTGGAGCAGAAACTTTTCCCCACCCTATGTAAGAGCTTTGGGCCAGTCATATAAGGACATAAAAACCCATTGTTCCTCCTGAAAAACAATTGGGGGTCTCTATATGGCATGCATGATTTTAGGCCACCTTGTAATCACGTTGTTCTTTATATTTCTTACAGGCGGTCTGAATAGAGCACCATGGGAGCCGTGGTTGTGGACGACAATCCGAGTAACGTGAAGGCCCCTGATGGCGGCTGGGGCTGGGCCGTGCTCTTCGGATGTTTTGTCATCACCGGGTTCTCCTACGCCTTCCCCAAGGCGGTCAGCGTGTTTTTTAAGGAACTTATCAAAGAATTTGGCATTGGGTACAGTGACACAGCATGGATCTCCTCCATCTTACTGGCTATGTTATATGGAACAGGTGAGTGCTTATCGGACATCTAATTATACTATACAAGCTTTTGGCAAAAAATATGGAATCCTGAGAACCAATTGTCCCAATTAGAGAAGACCTCTAGCCAAATGGAAAAAGGAAGAGGAGGAGAAGTGGGGGGTTACAATGAAAATGATTCAGTAACTACCTATTGGTTTATCACTGCTGCTGATCACTTTTTTGATCACTTTTATTTTGCATTTAATAGACAGGAACCCGTCATTATCACCTTATACCAGGACGTAAGATCACCGGCCAATATTTTGATGAAATCTGAAGCTCATAAAATATAAAAAAATGACTTTTAAAAGTTTTTGTAAGTGTAGCAAGCGAGATCTAAATACTAAAAACCTGTAAGCAAGCAGGTTCTTTATTACAGAAGGGAATGTTGTTTTTGCAATAAAATAAACATGTGTTCCCAAATATTTAATTCAACGGGTGCCGGTATCCCCCTCTCCTCTTCCGGGTTTGGGACCTTTGGCCAGGCGGAATGGTTTAATTACCATGCGTGCACATGGGAGTTTATTCATTCCCAGTGGACTTGCAGCGGGAATTGCACACGTGAAAAAGTTTGCAAATAAACAGGTAAGTTTGTTCTAATGCCGAAGGGATCCCTTCTTTAATAATGACCCCTGCTGACATTTATTTCCACTTTAAGGCATATAAGAAGTCATCAGCTGACCCAGACCACCAAACTCCAATATTATAAAAATAATGTAAAAAGATAGGCTGACCATTAAAAAATGCCTTTGTCCGTAATGAGCAGTCCACATACACAGCGTTCCTGGGCATTAGGGGGTAAAGAAGCAATAAAGCATCTGACATGCAAAATCCAATCTGCAGCACTGCAGTTCCACCTCACATGACCCGAAGCCGTTGATTCTTAGCAGATCATCATTTTGGACTCTGCAGTGTTTATTTCCTTTCACAGAACACTTGGCTGATGTTGGTTCTCCAGTAAAAGCCAAATAACGCTTGTAGTAGATTTCTTGGACAATTTTAGTGCAGTTTCCTGTCCAGTAATAGGCAACACAATACCATGTGAATAAATGTCGTTGTCTACGCCCTGCAGTAAGATACAATCTAGGTGGTGAGAAAATACGGATTTGTTCATGATGAAAAATAATATATCTTTACTTTTTTTCCCCTGTTGGAGCAAATTGTACCCGGGTTTTTTTTGCCTTCCTCTGGACCAGTCTATAGGGTTTTATATCTGGGATATGATTATTTCCCTGGTGGTTGAACTTGATGAACTTGAAGTTGTTGAACTTTTGATGAAGTTGTTGAACTTTTTTCAACCTGACTTACTATGTGACTTACAGTCATTGCTGTGTATAATAAACAAAAAAGAGAAACAGAGAGGGGTTTTTTGGCAATTTTACTTATATTCAGCAAAAAAAAAAAATCAAACACGAACTCTAATATTCTGCTATATGGGCAGAAAGATTATGATCGGACCTGCCAGTCTCTGGTCCAATTATTAGCCAATTATCACATAGTAGCTGGACATTTAGCACCGATTGTACAAGTATTTGTAAACATCCAAAAATATAGCAAAGCGGATTTATGCCGACACAAACGAGTGATGGGATGGTCGCAGCTTTTTACCTGACGCGTTTCGCCCTCATTAGGCTTCTTCAGGGGTAGCTGTGTGCTTTTATATACCGTATTTTTTGCCGTATAAGATGCACTTTTTCTTCCCCAAAACTGGGGGGGAAAAGTTAGTGCGTCCTATACAACAAAGGTGTGATAAAATAATTAAAATAATATACTCACCCGATACCCGATCCTGCGTGTGTCTCTGGCTGCAGCAGCGTCTGTCTCCTCTTCTCTCTGCC
>NW_027318610.1:0-5608 GCF_032062135.1 Pyxicephalus adspersus
GCATGGAATGATGGATATAGCACAACACAATAGAGAATGGATTGATTTTGGGAAACTTGTCAGAAATGGCAGGGGGAAAGACTGTGGCATCCTGGATTAAGGTAAGAAATGTAAGTATTCCTGCCTGTTAAATCTTCCTCTAGAAAGGCAAACATTAAATTCTGCATCTGCTGGGAAGGGGGTTGGTGCCACATATTTATTCTTTTAGGCTAGCTAAGCGTTGGGAATTACAGAGTCATTAAACAAAGGTGTCTAATTTAAAAGCAGTAAATTTAATATTCAGTCAACATTCTCAATTGGAGAATCTTTGAGTTATATGTATTTTCAATGACAATGAATGATTCTCCATGACAAAGAATCCAAGTATTTGTAAATTCAATGGCCAATTCCTTCTGTGTATTCAAAGATACATTTTCCTAAAAATACATTTTCCATCATAGAAAAGCATGCTTTATCGAATGAAACCTTTGGGTAATAGCTTCATTGAGCACAATTGTATTTACAATTTATTTTTACAAATGATCTTTATCAAAGTTCCACACATGGGGAAACGTTATTCTGTTTAACTGCAATCAAGAAAAGTTAGGACATACTTATGCTTGTGTCAATGGTATTAGTTTGACCTCAGTTCAGATCCTTCTGATAATATTTAAAATTCATTGACAGGTGAATTTAATGTGTGGCTGACCTGCATTTGATCTGGTTTTCCTATAGTGGATATCATTCCTAAAGGCTTGCATGGGAATGGAAAACCTATCAAGCAAAAGCCTACCAACGCAAGTCAAAAAGCAAGAGCAATGTGCACTGATCCAAGTTCCAAGATGCTACACTCAAATAGATTTGATCAGTGAATACACTTCTTCTCATTGTCCCTTTTCTTTTCAAATAAGCCCAACTGTCTTGTACTAATAGTGGTAAAGTAAAATGTTAGCAAACTCTTTCTCATCTGGAACTTTCTGGCTGAGTGTTCTCATTGTGTTCTTGTTCTTTTGTTTAAAAGAAGTAAATCTCTGCCAAGCTCTGATAGGGTTTTGGCTTCATTACCACTGTGGGACATGTAATAGCATTTTTCCATAATGCACTCAATCAGAAATTGATCTTTCTGATGACAGATATCTAAAATGGCATTTCAAGGACAGGAAAAAGTTATTCCCATCAAGTTTGAAAAAAAAAAAAGAAGTCTAACTATGCAAGATAAAAAATTCTTCCACAACCAATAATTCTATTTCTTTCAGACTAATTTTTTTTCAGGAAAGAAAATATGAGGATTTAGCCTATTTAGTTTATTAAAACTGGAGCAAAGAAATGTGAAGCTGTGTGGAGGTGCTAGGGTATATAAAAAGCACTTGTCACCTGTTTCAAAACACACTTAAGTAATTTTACACTTAGGATTGATAGGAGAAATGTTACTGGCAATTTTAAAGTTAGAATTCTTATTTGCAGATTTCAAAATGTGCAGTGAATGCCCCTGTAACTTATTGATGATATCAATGTTTACCAACTCTTAATGGACAAATTTGACGAGACCCAGCAACTTTTAATATAACTTAGACATGGACTTCATAGTGACAAGAAAGAAAATTCAGAAATGTAAACTTAAGCTGGAAAATGTATGTGTGGCAAATGTGATTCATACCTATGCTGATCAATCAGAGGGCGTTTGATAGCAAATAGTCAGTGAATGGTCAGCTAAACAATCATTTACTGCTTAGGTAAGATACCACTGTGTGCTTATTGCAGCAAGTAGAATAGAAATACATACTGTAGGATATGGATTAATTTTATTGTGGATTATCTGACTGTAAAAATAAAGATTATGGAGTCTAACAGTTTTCATTCAAATCCTCACCAATGGTGACATGGTGACTAAATGAAGATGCATGCAACACAAACGTAAAGTAGTTAGTACAAGTGCATGTAATGTCATTTAGAAAGTCTTATTTTTACTGTGATCCTGGCCTGTCTCAGCTCTTTTGCTGAATATCTGACTAGGGTTTTCTCCATGTCTGGTCTATCACTTTATGATCCGGTACTTCCTTTGGTCTTTTGATTATTTGTTAACGGAGACTGTCACTGATGGGACAAAAATTTGAAAGCAACCAGCAAGTTACCTTACGGCCAATTTCATACACTTTACATCATGTTTGCCATTTCCTATAGTTATCCTATCATTGTAACATTCATTCCCTTAATTTCCCTTCATAACTCTTGAAGCACATGACTTGAATTTGTGGCAAGCATCAAGTTTAATCCTTCTTGTTAAGGCCATTGCTACTTGGCACCCCCTGGAACAAGTGAGCTAAAAATAATTAGTGGTGAAAGAACTTATGTATTTAATTGCAGTTGGTGGCTTTATTGCCGCACCCTTTATTTTTTTTTATATCCTACATCAAAAGAAAAAATCTTGTGCATTTACTTTTCTAAATCAAACATTTGAAATCAATGAGCAGCTGAGTGAAGCTGTCATTCTATCTACTACATTGCATTGTGTCATCAAGTATATGTGCAGAAGGTGACAACATATTATGTCCACTGGTTTTTTGTATGCCCTCTATAACATATCTGTCAGTTCCATCATTATTATAATAATTGTGCTAGTACTAGTTATGACGGCAGTGTATTTGACGTTGCATTTTCCTAATTTTGTCAAGGAAGAGTCAAGGACATGACATACCCATGTTGGATGTTGGATGTGGAACGTCACATTTATTTATGCTTTTAAAAGCAAAAGAGTGAAGGATGGCCGCAAGAAACAGATTTAGAGACATATTAGGAAATTATGCAACAAAATCTGACTTATGTAACAGTAACAAGAATTTGATGCTCTGTATTTAGCCAAACTTTACAAAATAGGAAAATCACCCAGAGAACAAAATAGAACAAAAAAATGTGTTTTCTAGAAAAATGTATATAGAAGACCTTGGAATAGAGCTATGTGTCAGAAGAGTAAATTATAACTATGTATGGTTATATGGATAAGTTGGTCGAAGGGTGATGCATAAACCCTAGGAGTTCCCCCAGAGGTTGCTAAGAGTTCCTTGAGCAATAAGAAATTTGTGACTTTCAGGTCAGTTTAACAGATACCAATGATCTTCTTGGTTATCTGTAAGGGTGACATTTTTCCCCAATAGCCAGCAATGTGCCATACATTCTTCATACTGACCACCACAATTATGTCCTGTGTGATGTGGATCTAGTAATTATAGTAGGGGTTCCCTGAAGACCTAAAAGTTATTTCAAACGGTTCCCTTGTATTAGTTGGGAAATGCTGCCTGACAGATAGAGCAAATACTCACAGGTTGGTGGTCATATCATGCACAGATAAACTGATCATTAACTTACTTCAAGGTTCCAGGCACATCATGACCTACAATAACAAAGATAACAGGCTAAAATTATTTACTTTTTATTACTGTAAAAAAGACAAGTAAAGAACAATGACTGTCCAAACAATTTGTGAGAATAATCCAGGGCATTTAAAGTCAAGACAGACCTAAATAGAGGCTATAGGCATGCAGACAAAACTTTTGATCTTACACAGGTTGAATGTCCAGCAGTCATTTTAACACTCCTAATTCGAGCAGATGTGCACTGCAGAAACCTGAACAGCAGTGCTAAGTAAATACCAAAAGATGGTGGTGGCTTAATGCTAATGATCACACATGGAAAGGAAAATGCAAAGCCATTCTTAAACTTTTTGGACTGCAAACATAATAAATATGCCTGGCAACAAATTGTTGTCTTTTCGTTTCGACACTTGTGAAATGATATGACATTTTTACAATTATGAATGTTTTATGGCATACGTAAAGCTGAAGGCCTTAGGATAAGAAATGTATCTTTGAATGGAAAACTATTGCATAATCTGTTTAACAATGGATTTAGAAAAAAAAAAAAACTACTGGAAGCTTTCCAAAAGATGCCTTCAAATATAAAACATATTTATCAAATTGTTAACATTGTGTACAGAACCACTATAATGTGTATGCTCTTAAACCAATACACTCAAACTTGGGCACATTATATTTATTTCTTACATATATGTAAAGGCATACCACTGGGCCAGGCTACAGCACCCAGCAGGCTAAGTCATCCTGTATCCAGTAAGTGAGAATTAGGACTTCATCACATTCCCCCAAACATTTCCTCACAGGGATCTTCCAGGTCTATATGTTTCAATGGCAATAATTGATTCCTGCCAGGGAATGTTTGAGGGAATGTCAGATTCCCACTTTTATAAATAGAGCCCTTACTGTTCTAGTCAGCTGTCTTTGTCACTACTAGAGCCTGTAGGCATGCGTCTGTTGGACCTTTGGCAAATCCCAATGCCCTCTGTCTAAACTTACTTTAGATAGCTCTTTTCTATTAGAACTGAACCAAATGTGGAAGATGCAGATCAATTTTTCTAAAATATCCCAAATCTGAGCAGTAACACTAATTAAAAAAAAAAAACTTTACTAAATCATCTGTCTGTTTTGTTTTCCTACGTACTGTGGGGATTTCTGGTACTAAGTTAAGGGTGTCTCTAAAGTGACTCACCTTTCATCTCAATACCAATTTTCCAATAATATTATGTAGGCAGTTAACATATTGTTGCATGCTATTTTCCAGTTTATTACCTGGTATTTACCATGTTACTTGTAAAACTGACAAGGCTGGACCAGCACAGGTAATAGAAGAGATTGGGCCTATGATGTGCTATGAGGAAAGGGGCTGGTCTATGGTGTTCCTGGAGTAGTCAAAATATCTAGAAAGTTCAAAGGCACAATGTAAGTAGATAAAAAGATTTTGGAAAAGAAAAAAAAGTATCAAACAAAGCAGAGTCAGGTAACAGGCCGAGGTCAACCACAGAGAACCCAAACAAATGGGTAGGTGGAAGAGAGGCAGGAAATGCACTGAGGATCCAGCAACCTGAATCTGCAGCTGGAGAGGTTTAAAAAGGCCCAAGAGCCAATGGCAGGACAGGACTGAACAATCAGTAGATTGGCTGCAGCATCTACTCCAGAATCCCATTCAGCTGTGCACAGCCTCAGTTTCTATGCAGGGCATGCCAAGACTGGAGTAAAATTCACGACTACAGGTTGTTGAGCAGCATGTTGTTGTCTGCAGCATGTTGAGCAGATGATCTGCAGGTGGATCTCAACAAATGAATGTCCCAATATAGGCGGACAAATGTTACTGTGCAATATTCAAAAATATCTTTTATGAGACATTCTTTCCAGGACGATGAGGTACATATTTTGAGCAGAGAGGGCAACCAGTTTACAAGAGGCATGGAAATTGCCATCCATGTCAAAATAGAACATCTGCGAATAGGGTTGGGCTTTTGTCACAATCTATTTTTCACCTATTATGCAATTTTAACATCTCTACCTTGGCGTTTTGAAAACAAGTCACACCTTCAGCCATGTAATTCAAAGGATTACCACCTATGCAGATTTATTGGCACCGAGGCCGGGATTATGTTATTAAAAAGGGTGGTTCTACAAATCTCCCACCTCTTGGCCCTGGCCTTTTTGTTTTGAACAATCCACCACTGCAGCGTCACTTTTCACGATGGTTGGGTTAAGGTGTTTTTTCTGTCTTGAAATAAATACTGAGCTTTCTT
>NW_027318611.1:0-5603 GCF_032062135.1 Pyxicephalus adspersus
GAATTTTGAGCAATCTCATTTAAACTTTTCTGAGAGGTATTTGACATTTATGAAATGTGGATGGGTAGGACAGGAGAACATTGATCTGAATTTAAATAGTAGTGGTGGTTTCTGACTAGGGGCATCTAGGGGTGATTTATTAAAAAGTGGAGAGTGCAGATGTTGCCACATTAACAGCTTTAGATTTATCAAAATGTAAAAAGATTTTTAGAAATTGTGAGCAGTTGAAGCCAACACCGCAGGCTTAAATTGGGTAAATACTAAAAGTTAGAATTTTATGACCCAAAGCCAAGGGTTGAAAGCCAGAAAGCGGTCATCAGCCAAACCAGTGGCAAAGAACTATAGAGACGTTGCCAGTCAAGGTGTTGCCCAGAAGCCAGAATGGATACAGCGACACAAGTTAGATGAAAAAAACAGTAATGTAGGTCACAGAAACAATACAGGAACACAGGTTACAGAGGAAGAGCATCCATTTCAAATGGCAGAGAGCAAAACTTAAATGCATTCACAGTCACTGTTTATTTTTGTGCACACACCAATTCTTGTGCATGGCTAGCACCCTTGTCAATGTGTGTGAGAATGAATTGCTTCACATTAAAAGCAGCTAAAGAGGTCAGGGATGGCTTTATTATGTGTTTTAAATATGTACCTTAGGTCATTTGAATGTTATACCATAACTGCTACTTAAGATGATGATACAGACACGCTAAATGTCAAGTGAACTATTGATAATTGCATCATACTGCCCACCTTAAGAAGCAGTTTGGCCTTGACATGAGAAATGATAGAGATAATTTTTCTTCTCTGTCTCCTGCAACATTTACCACGTGTCAACTACTTAGCCCCATATTGTAAAGTTGTGCCATTTGGGAATAGTTTGCTAATGTTTCTTCCTCTCATTCTGGGTCATCTGCTTTCTTGAGGCGACTTCTCCTTAAAGAGGATTCCTTATGGTTATTATCTCAACTGAGTTCCTGAGGAAGTAGACATAAGTCCACAATTGATAATTGAGACTCATCTATGTATGTTTTAAATGTGCTTTTTAACAAATACTAAAGTGAAAATTTGTTTTTTTTGTATGTCTTTTTAGAAAAGAATTAAAGAATTACAAGATTGATGCCAAGAAAGTCCTCTTTGTTTAGCCTTCTTGTGTATATTCTGGCTGATGTCTTTTGTTTTTTTTTTTTTTTTTTACAAAATGTTTACCTGTGTTTGCCTAGTAACTCCATACTCCAGGCCTCAGAAGAGCTAAAACATATCCTCTCATTGACATCTTGCACCTGTAGTCTTATTGGACGCCGTAGACCCCAGTGTATATTCAGAAGACCTTGCACCACAAGTTCTCCACCCTCCTGAAAAAAAAACACAGTGAAAGTTGTATAAATACTCTGGGTTAGGATGCAATCAAATTAGCTGACTTTGTCAAAAAATCCTCTTTATTTGTTGTCACTAACTCGAAGGGACACAAAATCCTTTTCTACTATGTAATTATAAGATTTAATTTTAGAGTACTGCCCGTTGAAAAAAATACATTCAGACATTTTTGAAGGGTTACTCTCGTTTGTTTAGTAAAAACAATCCTATTGGTGGTTAAGAACTGCAAAGAAATATATTACAGAGCATACCTATTTATCTCACTCATGGATGCCAGTATTAATATAGTGAATACAGTATTTATATAGTGCCAATATATTACACAGTAATTTACATTTTAGCAGGTAAAAGCTGTGAAACTTTGTATTGTGGTCAGTGCCTTGGAATAATTGTTTACAATGCAGGACTAATAGAATTGTAATAGTATTGAAGGGAATGACATCAGGGGTCAGTCTGGTGAGACCCAGGGATTGTAAGGCTCGGACCAATACCAATATTCCCCAGATACCAATCCCCCAATCTATGCGCCACAGTCTTCGCCTAAAGCAGCCCCTGCTCAGCCTTGGGAGACTGGTTGTGTCTCCCAGCACTTAGTTGCCCCCAGGACTTGGTGCGCAAATGATGGTGTCTGGAGATCCAGCACCCACCAATGCCGAGTACAGAGCCCTGAATGCAGAGTAAGAAATGTCAGGAAATTATAAAGCTTTACAAATTCTAGCTAGTAGTTTATCAATTTGCTTTCAATATTATTTATTACGTGTATACATAAAATGCTGTAGAAAGACACAAATTCAAGCCAATTTATAATTTTGTTATTTCATCACATTGACAACATTTTAATAGAAATATGTAATTAGCACACAATAACTTTATTTAATATAGCTTATGTCTATTAATCCTCATTATTGATTTTTTTGTGCTTTTTAGAAATGAGATCACAGCTTTTGATCTCAGTCGAACACCTACCCACCATCAGTGAGGATATGGAGGTGACAACACAAGATGAAAAAGCAACAGACACTGGACTGGAAAATTATGTCAGATCAATTCAAACACTGGCACAGCCTAGTTCTCTAACAGCAGATCATAATCTGTATGGACAGTGCAGGGCTCAGAGGAGGACTCATTTTAGACCAAGATCATCACTGAAGGTTTGTGAACCTAGAGTTTTGACTGTGACTTGTGACTATGATCATGCAAACCTAGTGACTTTACAAACTGACCCACTGGCATGGCTTTATAGACAAAATGGAAACAAGAACCATAAGGGTGCGGAGACTTCCAGTTCTATATCTCAAAAAGTGAAACTTGCTAAAATCGTATACCTTCATAAACCTGCTGATACACACAGAAGGGTACACTGCAGCAAAGGTCAAAGCATTGAGCAACAAAGTACACAGGAAAGAAGAACCAAGCACTCACGCCTTCAAAAAAAATGTTCCCCTGGTTATGGAAATTGGGGATCAACAACCAAATTTCAAAAATCACGGTTACCTGTCATATATGAATTATGATTTGTTTCAAGGACTAAAATGAAATGAACACTATGATTAGAAATGTAAAGATTACTTAATTTAAACTGGGCCAGCATCTGTCTAAATTTGGCAGACTTGCACTAATAATAAATATATATATTTTTTTACATTTGTTTTTCTTGATGCGTTATTATTTTAAATTATGTGACATTTGAAAGTATCTTACTAGTGTGAAACTTTGGATATGCAATGTAGGAAATTCAGGAATACCTCAAGTTTATTTTGTAGAGAACTAAAATCTTGGAATTATCAGATTTTGTGATGAGGTATCTTAACATAATCTTATGACATGCTAATAATAATATTGTTGTTAATGCAATACTATGTTACCATAATGTTCCAAGATATTTTAAATAATACACCAATACATTTTAAATATTTATACCAAGATTGAAAAATTAAACTCAAAAAATAAAGAAATAGAATACAACATTATTACCCTAAAAGAAAAAGTGGGTCCATGTAGCAATTCCAGGAAACAGAAGGTTAACTTTTATTTAGTAAGACACCATCACAATGGCAGTTCTGGGATGGCATGATTTGTTTTAAAGAGTGTTTAATAGTAATAAAAAACAAGTACCAGTTTTCACTCTACCAATTGCAGGCCATCATGAGTTTTTTTTTTATATTATTCTAAATGTCTTTGAGGTGATCATAGTGATGCCTTTTCAAAGGGCTTGTCTGTAATGCCCTGTAACCACCTAATATCTTCAGCCAGACAGGCTGAAAATATCAGATATTGAACTTGGGAGACCGATAAATAATGTTGATAACAGCAGTGGAAGTACTTTAGCTGTTTTTTTTTAGTTGGTTTTGTTATTTTGCATTTGGGTTTTCTAAGGACAACTGTGCAGAAAAAAATAAGAACGCTGTCAGTAATGTCTCACTGCTCAAATCAATGTGAAGACAACGCATGCAACCAGTGAAGCCAGAACTTCTGATCTGTACATCTGTTTCAAGTAAGTGACTTGTAAAGCATTAAAACCACAAGATAAGCATAACAGACAGCATACACTTTTACCTAATAGCTCAGGTATTTTACATTTCTTGATTAAGTGATTTATTATCTAATGCTCTAGCATCGAAGTGCCTCTCAAAACAGAATTTGGAGCAACTTAGCTGTATGAATATTGTAATATGCTTTTTCACTTGTGGGCCTTATCAACTGTAAAAAAAAAAAGTGCATACATACAGGGTATCTTTTTGCAGCAAAAAGTGTTTAGGTTAATTTTAAGGTGGCACAACACAGTGCAGGCCAAACACAACTTTTCATAAAATATAATGCTACATACACATGCTAGATGTTGCTCATTATGAACACTACACAAAAAAACCTAGAGCGTTTACACCTGAGGTCCCCGAACATCATTCATCGATCTGTCCTAGCAAATCAAATAGGGATGACCCTAGTACTTTCCTGTTGGGGATGAAACAGTAGGGTGGTCCTTGCTTATCCTCCCTCCTTTCCATAGAATGAAACAGTGCTGTGCGTACAGAGTTCATTCATTTTAGTGTCACTGGAAATGATCAGGTAAGATTGTTTCCAGTGACAATTATCTCACGTGTGTTCAGAACATAGGACGGGTTTGTGTAGGTGTAGTCAGAATGCAAAGAAAACCACAATACAAAAACAAGACAAGTATGCAGAACATATGACAAACCACAAAATCAAGAACTGACTAGGTAATCTAGTGGAATAACTAAAAAAACTGACAGACACAGGAAAATAAAACAGTAGCAGACTGAGTGCTTTAGCAACTCTGAACAAAAGGGCACTGTTTTTTCCTCAAAATTTTAGAATATATATATTATCTGTAAAAAATGTTATAATTTGCTAACAAAATGATAGTGAAACTTACTACCATTGTACAGCTCCAAAATCTTGCTGACTGGGGTCTTTGGTGCACATTTGAAAGGTGTTTTAAAGGTCTCTACCTCTAGGTGATTACCATACACAGAAGCATTAATCCACTTCTTCCTTTCTAAAGTAATTTAATTTTTACTAATTAATTGAAGTCTCACAAACAAAAATAATCTTACAAAAAAAATGGTTATATCTCATATAAGTCTCTTAAAGGGAATTGATAACAAGAGAATGGTAATTGGTTAAAATATGATTTAGGTAATTGCTTACTAAAAAATTTTAAGTGTGGGTGGTTTAACGTGTTGATAAGAGACATTCTAAATATTTATGCACCCTTACCTCATGATGCCGTAGCTGGAAGTTTTTTCCTTCATGATAACAATTGTAGGTTCTCAAAAGTGACAATAACTCAGACCTGTTTAAAAGAAACTCAGGATCATTATCACCAATTCATTGCCAATAACTCATCAATTACAATATTTTCAGTTTACAAAGGTACATAATGATGTAGTAAAAACCAAAATACAAAAATGACTATCCACAATTTCTGTGGAAAATCGTACACTATGTTTTACGTACACGATGTCTATGCTATAGGTTTTATCTAGTCATTTTTACAATGCATACTAGTGTTTCTCAAGCTGGAGTTAGTGGGTTTATAATATAATGTATATACCGTGTTTCCCCGATTTTAAGACATCCCCAATAAATAAGCCACCCCCCATTTTTGAAAAAATAATTAAAATAAGACACTCACCTGTGAATAAGACATCCCCCGATATTTGATCCTGTGTGTGTCTCCTTGATGCTGGCTGCAGCACGTGTCTGCT
>NW_027318612.1:0-5595 GCF_032062135.1 Pyxicephalus adspersus
AGAAAACCTTTCTCATTGAGCTGCCTTTAAACTGTAATTGTCAGTAATTATCAGGAGTAATATATACTCCAGGTAAAGAAGAAAAAAACAACAAGGGTGATCACTGACAGTTCCCGTGTACAAGGAGAGGTGTTCAATGGCACCGCCTGAGCGCTTGGCACGACTTTAAAAATGTCTCATTTCAGCAGCAGCAAAGTCTATAGGAAAGAAATTGGTAATTGCTCCAAACACTTTACAATTCCCAGAGTTACACTGAAACCTCTTTTAAGGTCATAAACTGGACTTGTCAGTATTTTTACAGGTTGACTATAATTCTGACATATTCATATGACAACAACATCAATCAGTATCTTATATCAGTAAAACTCCATTCCTTGGCACTAGTCCAATGATTTTGTCTAAGCCGGGATGATAATAATAATCAGGTAGAAAGAAGCATTTTGTTCCCATTCACCTTCAACAACTAATATTGCAAAGTTTATTTATTCTTAAGTTTAAGTTTTAAATTTAAGTTGAATATTCTGGTAACTGTTTAGGGGTAATACACATGATATTAGTATTCTGCATATGAATTCAGTTTTTATGTCAATTGAAGCTGTCCAGCAAACCCAATTGGTGAGTTGGGGCAAAAAAATAACATTGCTGTTGTTTTTTTAGTGTTTCTGACCCTTCTCAGTTTTGCTGGACAGCTTGGCCTGCAAGTAAATATAAGAAGTATAAAAAACCACTGAAATAAACCTATGTACCTTGTACACTGAATACTATTATTATGTGTTAATTGCGTTCCGTTATCAGCATACAGTATTTTCTACAATTACGACCCTTTGATAAATCACAATTGATATGTGTGGAGTTTTATTTTGCCATGTGGAGTACAAGGAACACAATGCTGAGTTTGGAGAATTATGTGTTCTGATTAGCTGGGTCAAATCCCATTTCACCGCACAGTGCACCATTGCAGGAGTCCATGGCCGGATCTTGCACTCTGTCATTATACTGATTCCAGCTATACCTGATGATAGATTTTACAATATTGCACTGGCAATACAGAAGATTTTATGTTGATGAAAATAGTTGTTTTCTGTTTTTTGAGGACCTGGCTGATTCCGTCTGCACAAATTACTGCATTGTGCCAGCTTTCTGTAGTCACAGCCACCTCCACTACCGCTGCCTGGGCCATGAATGGAGGCAAGATAATGAAACAGAAGAGTGGCAGCAGAAAACACCAAGTGGTCTACTAAGTCTGCAACTTTTTTTAAGAGGGTTGTTTGCTATTTTGAATTCTTTTTAGAATTATGTTTGTCACAAGTGTGTTTAAATTCACTGATGGTTATTTTAGATCTTTGCATTGTGGTCATGCATGAGCCGACATGTTACATGCTTTGCAGTGCCTGTTGTAGCATTCGGCAATGTGTTGAATTGAAAAGAAATGCCATGTTTCTTTTTTTCAGAACATTTCAGTATATTGGCAGCACAATTTTTTTCATTTGGCTGCAATGGGGAGCTTTTAAAGACCACAAACTTCAATATTTCAATCATCTCTATAAACTCCATTGCATTTCACCAAATCTCAAAATTTTTACCATATTTTCTTGCGGTTTGCTTTTTCATACTTTTGATAATTTTCTGCTTTCTTTAATTGTATTTTTTGCAAAGTTTTATTTGTTTTGCAACCTTTCAGACCTCACAGACCACTAAATTCATAATTTAAATCCCACGGACCATTAATATGAATTTTTAAAAAGATAAATACATTTGTAAAGTAACGATCTTCCTAATGGTGCTGACAAGGACTGTGGCAGCTCTTATTTTATTGATCAGCTCACGGTTAGGTGAAGTATTACTATTGTTACTATTATCATTAGTTGTATTATCTTTGGTATTACTAAAGAGATGCAAAATATTTGTTTGCTTTTTCCCACTCCTTATGGTTTTTTTTTATTCGAATCTAAGACCAAACAAGAAATAATTTTTATCAAAGTCAAACTATTTGATGTCATTAAATATAACAGTTATAGAAAATACACAGTTAAGGTCATACTTACCTAACAGAGCATCTGAGAAATAAACAAATAAAATAATAGGATGAGAATCGGTATTGGTGGAGCGGGGTGACGGGGTGTAATGGTGGAAACAATACTGAAGCGTACGGCTCAGCAACGGTTGTCTCATACAATTTAAGACTACACTGACGTCACGCTGCGCCTCCCTTGTTTTTCTTTCCCTAGTACAGTTCATTAATTTAGTGCAATATAAAGGGGAAAATTGTCATTCAGAATATAGGAATCAATTAAAATATTATTTTTGTTTTGTTATTATTAAAACATTAAAATTGTAAATAATGTCCAAATTTTTCTGTGGGCCACCAAAATCTTTTCTCGGACCACCGACGTGTAAAGAACGGATAAAATCGTCCAGTTGTTTTTTCTCCTGCCGGCATCCAATTGGAGAGATTTGCATCCTAAAGACATAATTTGAAGGAATTATAAATCTTTTTCATCCCTCTTTGTCAGTTGACACATGAAATTATGCTTCTTTCAATGACAATTGTAATGTTTTTTAATTTTTCTTATATTGTTGGATTACTTTGTGGTGGCAATGGATGTATTTGCAAGGTGTGTCCTAGAACAATGGCCCTGATTTATTAAAGTTCTCCAAGGCTAGAGAGAATACACTTTCATCAGTGAAGCTGGGTGATCCAACAAACCTGGGATGGATCTGGTCCAGGATTCAAAGCATTTGCTAGCAAATAGCAAATGAAATTGAAGAAATCCATTCCAGGTTTGCTTGATCACCCAGCTTCACTGATGAAAGTGTATTCTCTCCAGCCTTGGAGAGCTTTAATAAATCAGGCCAAATGTCCAAGTGAATTGTTTGAAGGAAAGTTGCCAGAAAAGCTCCAGTTTTATTTTTATTATTATTATTATTATTAATAAACAGGATTTATATAGCGCCAACATATGACGCAGCGCTGTACATTAAATAGGGATTGCAAATGACAGACTAATACAGACAGTGATACAGGAGGCGAGGACCCTGCCCCAAAGAGCTTACAATCTAGTAGGTGGGGGAATTTCACACACAATAGGAGGAGAGATATGTAGTGGTGGGAAGTAGTGATGGTTTCAAATGACAGAAGAAGCCGGGTAGGCAAGTTTGAAAAAATGGGTTTTGAAGTCTGGGATGTGGCAAGGGAGGGCAAGGGTTTGATAGGTTGAAAGTGATAAGGTTATGATCAGAGAGGGGGAATGGTGAGTTGTCAAAGAGGGTGAGGTCGCAGAGTTTAGAAAATACCAGGTCTAATGTATTTTTGTTTGCCAATGAAAGTATCAGAAAAGAAAACAGCCAACACATTTTAGGAGCTCAATGTTTCCCTTCATCAGGGCTTGAAGTACATTTAATATTATTATTTATGATAAAAATTATAAATATATATCTTATACATATAACCTGGAGCAATACAATACTGGTAATCTAAGGTCCAGGTAAGTCCATCTGTTTGCAGTTTAGCACAATGTCAGACAGAGAGCTGTATGTGCAAAAAATGGCAGACAGTTGCAAAAAAACATGTACATCAGATAATGTCACAGATTAATATAGACATAAGTAAATCTAAAACCAACATCAGACTGACAGTTGTAGCCCTGTCCTATGACCAGTGACGCACAGTTTATAACATGAAGTGAGTAGATTGTTGCTCTGGTTCTGGAGAGGTTCTAATCTACTCTAACTGGTATTAGCCGATAGCTGGAGAGGGTGCTGAGCCCTTTCCATGTTTTAATCTCCCAATCAGACCCATTAACCAGGGAAGGGCAGCTGGCTGTGTGTTCAAACATCGGCTTCTTAGCAACAAACCATTTGTTTCGCCTCTCCGTATCTCCCAGCCGCCGGCCGCTGACAGATTCTGACGGAGTGCAAAGCGCCTCCGGGGCATCCATGGCTGCTTTACCTGCTTTAACATGCACACTTGAACCCGGCTATTAAACTGGAGATGGTGTAAACTGAAAAGCAACAATGTAACAATGATAAAGCATGAATTTTAATAATCAGAATAGAATGCAGGACAAACACTGCCATCACATACAAAGCTGAACAGACCAGTAATATTAAGATCAGACAGGAGGGCCATGAATTGTTTTTAGTCGGCACTCATTTGAAATGGCAATATTAATTCCCTTTCGTCAATGCTGGCCTTAAAGGTAATTGGTCAACTCCATAAAATTGAAAGTTGAGTTGGCTCGAGGATTGACCATCCATTGTTCTTGGGGTATAGAGTGGGGAACATTCCCATTGGCTGGTGGATGTCAAGGAGGTTCATGACAATGCTACCCACTGCCCACCAATGGGCTTGAAGCCATAGATAAACATTGGTTCACATGGGAATGTTAAGCCGAACAAATCGAACAGGGCAATGTTTGTCCGTGCCTTCCTGCCCTTGTGAAAACTGCATTTTCAATTTTTCAACAGTAGTCACAAGGTCATGAAATTAGGCTTCCAAATGGGGCCCCTGGCAGAAATAAAATCCTAACCGAAATTTAACAACTTCAGCAAAAATTGGGGTTAATTCCAAATAAAGGAAAGAAAATATTTGCAAAACTAAATACATTCCCTTGAAACTTTTTGAAGGTTAGCATAAGTTTATTATAACATTTAAATTTTATATTTTGTGATTTATTTACTGATTGACCTTGTCTTACAGAACAGCGTACTACACCACCTACCGCCAGGTGTACAGTCGGGAATATCAGACCGTGAACAAGTGCTGTCCTGGTTGGTCGCAGCTGAACGGGGAGACTGGCTGTCGTCACTGTAAGTACATCAAATATTTTATTTTTTGGTAAATTTTATCTATTTTGTATTGAATATTTTAGATCAGCACAGGGTGCAGGTGTGTACTGTAAGCTGTAGATAACAAACTCAAATGCATTCTCATTGTGATTATCGTACTTGGTTACAGCTTCATTGGTTATATGGGAAGCGTTAGTCCTTGGAAGAACACTTCTTTTGCCCGCAGCCTGTAAGGGAGTTCACTAACATTTAAATATCACAGAATTAATATTAAAATATGCCTATGTAGCTTTAGTAGATTCACAGCAGAATGGGGAATGGATTTATGAATCTTCAAGTTGGACAGCTGTAGGTTTAAATCATGCGGGACATTTCTGGAGAGGATAAATCTGTCAAGCGTTGACGCAATTAAAATGGAGTTGTTCCACCTTTTCTAATGCAGTAAAACCACTCAGCAATGTCAGACGGTTCAGGAAACTTGAATTCTCCGAGGACGGCCTGGTGTCCTGACATAGCTAGTGTATGCTGTTTGCCAGGGGTATGGGGTGAATGCAACCCATAAGGGCAAAACAATGGGTTCACTTGATTTTTATGGTTCAGTCTACAGGGCTTTCATCTTTATCCTTCATATTTGGAATTCATCATTCAAGGAGAAGAATGGGTATATGAAGTGGCCCTTTGGACTACAAAAGTTCTAAAGAACTAGTCCACAATTATTTTAGTATCGCTTTTGGGTACAAGTGCCCGTAAAGTGGCCAAGTGGGGCAAAGCAGCAGATTCACTTTTGATCCAATATTTGTAGGTGAT
>NW_027318613.1:0-5593 GCF_032062135.1 Pyxicephalus adspersus
GTGCATGACTGTATTGTATATTGGGGTAAAAAGTCCAAATGTGGCAGCAGAGTTTAATTCTGCTTTAGACTGCGTACACACGTTAGACTTTTGTCGTTGGAAAGGATCTTTCACAATCCTTACCATTGACAAAAGACTGAAAGATGCATGATGGTGCGCTGTAAATATAGGGCCATTCTGCTCTATGGAGAGGTGGGAGAACAACAGAGCTGCGCTCTCTCCCCTTTACTTGTATTGCAGTCGTTCCTCGTACATTGTTCATGGATCCAGCTAGTTGGATGAACAACGAAGGATAAGCGCTGTACACACGTCAGATTTTCGGCTGATACCAGCCCTGAAGTGATATTCAGACGAGAATCATATGACGTGTTCATTTACCCTAACTGCAGCAGGAAAACAGTTTTGGAAGAGTGCAAATCTCAGGACTGGATGAACAAAAATACAAATCCTTTGGCAGCTAAAAATGTTCCAGTAAGGTTATCTCAGCTGTGAATTTAGCTGGTTGCTAATAGTTGATGTCTCAACATAAATTCCTGTTATATAGCTAAACTAAAAGGCATACAATGAGGCTGATTTATTAAAACTCTCTAAGACCAGAGAATATAGACTAATATGGGAGAACCTGTGTGATCCAGCAAAATGGAATGGATTTCTTAAAAGTAATTTGTTAATATTTGGCAAATGTTTTCCATCCTGGACCAGATCAACTGTGGCTGGGAATGCATTTTGTAAATGCCAATCTTTCTTTTCCACCTTCTGCATAGTGGGTGCCAAAAACCTTTAAAGCTTTAGAAAAAAATGAGATCTCACCTAAAAGCTATCCCAAACCATTAACCCACATATAGTCGTATAGTATATAGTAAATATAGTAAGGTTATCCTTGGCACCTCTGTATGATAATTATTATTTTATGCCTTTTTTTCCCAGCCATAAGAAAAGGTGGTACCTTAGAAAGTGTTGTAGCAGTAGATTTGATTGCTAGTCAGTGGCCTAACTGTGGCCTTCAAGGCCCAAGATTCTGATATGAGCCATGGTGTGGGGAAGGAGCCTCATTACAAAAACTGTTGAGGCACATTAGGCTTAATAGGAGGAGCTGTACTTTAAAGGCGACCTGTGAATGCTCCAGTACAAGAAAAGTATGTCTAACAATTAGGAATCAGCAAATTTTTAAAACTAGATCTCACGGCGAATTAGGCCATTCTCGCTTACCGAAATTGTAAGCTCCAATTTAAAGAAAAAAAATTATTTTTTCAAAAAAAAAAAAAAAAGATTGCGGGCTGTGCTGATTATTGAATGCAGCACCCCAGAGATCGCAAATAGGAGGATTCCCAGGGAATCCTGTGAATACCCTACGAATCCTCCTGTTATAATTTCCTCGATCTTCCGATGGCCAGAGGCATTCTAGCTCATCCCTACTAACAATTTCCTGGGAAGGTAATATATCTTAGACTAGTGTTTCTCAATCCCCTTAGGCTTCCTCCAGAGGTTACTAGGGGTTCCATGACCAACACGCTGTTTGTGCCAAGGTCAGCTTAGGTGATACCAATAATCTTTTTGGCTATCTAGAAGGATGGCATTCTTCCCACTGGTGAGTAATGTAAGATAGATTACTGCCACTGACCACCACACTAATGTACTGTGAGTTGTGGATATAGTAAGTATAGAGGGGGTTTCCTATAGCCTGAAAATGATTTTAAGGGTTCTCTTATGATAAAAAGATTGGTAAACACTGTGTGGCCTAATCAACAAATTATATGATCGTTGAGATTTTTAGTTCTGCAAAAAATATATAATTTAAAACCCAAATTTAGCTAAAATTAGCTAAATGCATTTCCAGGTGCATCATAGAGGTACATCAAAATGATGCTAGGGGGCACCATAATTGATAATTATATCCCTGTTGCTAATTATGTGGATAATGTCCTCCAGTTAAGCAACTGGAAATAAAAAAGATATAACATGTCAATCTGTAAGTGTAGTTCAATCTTGTTTTCAATGTAAATGTATTTATATAATAAACATCATCCATTTCTTAATGTGATTATAGTGCCAGGGAAGCTCTATGGGTCATCCAAAAACAGGGGTCCAGTCCCAGCTGTACGCTTTGTTCCTATGCAGCCACCTCCATTATCATTCCCTTCCCCTTCATCCAACCGTTAGACATGAGGCTAATCCAATCTTTTCACAACCTAAATATTCGAGTCACGAAAAGAAATAATTCCCAAATTGGCTATGTATTTCTCAGCATGACGTTATTCAATTTTCCTTCATTTCATTTGGACTGAAAGGTATTTGAAACGTTGATTTTTGCAACACACATTAGCAGCATGTATGCTGAGATAATTCATAGGAATATTAAACAGTACATGGAGGACTATTGTTAGTGTGATTAATGCAAGCAGGGTGCTATTACATAACCCCAGAAGAGCTGCATACAAACGCATACTCTGAAAGTTCCTATTTATGTTGAGGAAAGTTATTGCACTGACATTTTAAACAAGCAATTTCCCTCCAGATGTATGACCCAGAAATTGGGCTACAAATATGGCATTTTCCTTACTCTGATTGCAAAATATCATTATTTTTTCATGCTTAATTTCCACTGCTTTTATTTATATGTAAATATTGTGCAGACTTTTTGGGGGTTAATACAGATTGTTGTTGCTGAGCAATCGCTGAGTACTTACATTGCAATTTTAAATAAAAGATGTAGGTAAATTGCTCACCATACCCTGTTTCCCCGATGATAAGACACTGTCTTATTTTTTTTTGAAGGCCAAAATATGCTCTAGGGCTTATTTTCAGGGGGATGCCTTATTTCACGGAGTCACCCACCGTACCACCCGATTCTGGTAAGTAATCGGTGGGTGGCTTATTTGCGGGGGGGGGGCTTATTTTTCATTTTTCCCTAAAAAGGGGGGGCTGTCTTATTTGATGGCCCTGCCTTATCATCGGGGAAACACGGTAGTTATCACAATGGCCAGGTTTGGTGTTGCATTGACTTTATGGATCTTCATTGGAAATGTCAAGTGTATTTTTTCTATATAACAAATAGATATTTGGGACACTATACTGAGCTTGGTAAAATCAAATGTCACATCCCAAAATTAGACTGATATATACGGGAATAAAAGAAAAAATACCACCTAATTGATAAGAGACATAACTTTTAATAAATACAATTTACAATCTGTTACTGAAACAAAGACTGGGTCTACATGGACGTTTTTAAAAACGCATGTAAACCTTCCTACTGCGTTTTTATGCTGGAAAACGTCTATGCAGTGTTTTTACATGTTTTTACATTTTTAACGCGTTTAAGTGCCTATAAACGCGGGAAAGCGCCCCATTGAACTCATTGGAAGCGTTTACCCACATCTTCCCACGTTTTTGAGCGTTTGCCAGCGTTAACCCGGCGTTTTATTTTTTAAACGTTGCAAGCAACTTTATAGATAACGCTCATAAACGTGCCTCAAGGAAACGTCCTGGTGTAGATTAGCCCATTGGAATGCATGGGAATTTCAAACATGGGCTTTTAAAACCTCATGTTAAACACTGGGGAAAACGTCCGTGTACACTAAGCCTAAAGTTGTGGCATCAGTTATCAAACAGTTATTAAAACAGAGATACAAAATTTGGGTAAGTAACATCACATTACTATATACACAATTTCATATTCGCAATAATACCCTAAATAGAAAGATTTCCATTTATTTTTTCTACGCGTTTCAGGGTCAAACAACCATTTCCTCAGGAGAAGAAATCATAAGTGGTTATATAATACACAAAAGCCCAACTAAAATATTTTGTCAATTCACCAGACAGAGGCATCTTCAAAGAGACGCATAATGACCACAGAGAGAGGTTTTCCATGTAACAGATGAGTGGATCACATAAGGGAAATTTTTGCGCCCAAAAAAGTGTGCTTGACAATTGATGTCACAAATTTAGTGGGGGTAACAGACTGCACATTGTATTTAATAAAGGTTACTGCTTTTATATGATCAATTTTCAGTTTTGCCAAATTTAGAGTTCCTTATAAACCAGATTGTGTTTCTTTTATTCTCATATTTTGTGAAATATTCTATTAAGAACCAGGGCAGCCATGCAGTAAAACAATTGTTACAGCCCACAATTTGTTCAGACAATCACTGATCAGGGTCATGCATCCAGCAGCCTATATGTAGTATTGTCTAGTTTCCTGTCTGCCCATTCTTGGTCTGTATAACCATGGCAGTTTCCTTGCTACTGTACGTGTGAAAGTTGCCTATCTGACCATACTTGTAGCTGCATATGTTGCAAAAAGACATTTGTCCATCAAGTTCAACAATAATTAGAACGCACATGTTGCGTACAAGTTTTCTTGATTTATATTGTCCTATAAAGATACTTTCACTTTGCCTATTTAAGTCATACAATTTAGTAGAAAATGTCCTAAAATATTTTTTGAGTTGAGTGATAGTCACTGATTTCAGTTTAAAGATGAATTATACTGCTTTAAAAAATTGTGAATAGGCAGGTAACATACTTACCTGCCTAATCACTGTTCATACTTGCGCAGCTCAGCGAATAATGCTGGGGCTGATCCCCCTGGGTGCCTAGGCTCAAAGAATTCCTGTGCTCATGAAGAGGAGCAGAAGAAGATGGCACATGTGATGAACGTGGACAGGTGTGTTTTTTCTAAAAACAATTTGCAACCAGGCAGGTTAGTTTTTTTATTGCAGAAGAGACTTTGCCTTTACCTTCTGCAATAATGAACCAGCCCAAATGCAAATTTTTTATGTGTGGATGAAGCCAGTCTGGTAAAGCAGAACTTTGCCATTGCATTGCATTGTGAGGAAACGGTAACCACACTACACCTCACCACATGTCTGAACTAGCCTGTAACCAGAGGATTATTCCAATAATGCAATGAATTGCTAGAAGGAAAGAAAGAAAGTTATATGCAAAAGGAACTATTGGGTGTATACAGTGAAATATGTTCTAGGCACTTTATATTGTGGAGTCACTTATTTATTGTCTTTTGAACTTGTGCAAACTTTAAAAGGGAACTAAACTCAAAAACAGCCAAAACAAAAAAAAGTACACTTACCTTTAATCCCATAGTGCGGTCGATCGGTCTGGAGGTCTCCTCCATCGGATCCTGCCTCGTCCCAGTATCCGTCTTCGGGGTAGCGCTTCAGACAAAAGGGCTCTTTCTGCGCAGAAAGAGCCCTTTTGTCTGAAGCACTACCTTGAAGAAGGATACTGGGACGACGCAGGATCCGATGGAGGAGAGCACCCAAGAGCCTCCAAGGGTGCGTGATGTAGGTATCCTGGGAGACTTTGCTGCAAAAGAAAAAAAACACAGAATTTTTACTTAACATAAAAAGGTTTTTTTTCTTTTATGTAAAGTGAAAATTCTAAAATTAGGTACGCATTAAGTAAAGTCTTGAATGTTTATTCAGACCATCACAGTCATATCATTGACGGAGGGGTCTGTATTCCTACTATAAGGGAAGGTTTAGACCCTCCTCAGGATTGAGAGATCCCGCGCGGCTCCTCACAGCTGGGACCTTGCTAGCTGCTTGAACACTCGTACCACATAACTTCT
>NW_027318614.1:0-2125 GCF_032062135.1 Pyxicephalus adspersus
CTTAAAATGGTCCTTGTCACTGTTGCCAGAGGAAATAGCACATTTACCTATAATATTGCCCCATTTATCCCAATAAATATACAAAAACAAGAACACATGTGGGAATTCATGGTTGTGGTTGGTGGAGGGAGGGGGGTTACCAGAAATCACCTCTTAGGCAGTGTTAGCAGCCCATAATAATACTGCATGCCAGACATTTGTTTCAGAGCAACAGAAATATTCTGGTTAGCAATGGAAAAAAGCAAAAATTTACTTAGTTTAGACTCAGGCAATATATTCTAATGTGAGCAACATAAATATACTTATATATAGGTACTTATATACTTATATATGTGTAAAAATGTTAAACAGACATTTTAACAAATAATAATGATTATTGCTGTTTTTTGAAAAACACTTTGTTACTTTTATCCACCAAAGAACAGATCAAGACTCCTGTGAAAACTTCTTCTGTGTTAAATTGCAGTTTGTTTACAAGTATTTGAAAAAAGTGGTCTCATTAGCACCAGCTTAGCAATTTGTTCCAAAACAAGAGAGGAAAAAGGTCATTAGAATTTATTAATGCAATTTAGGGTTGCTGGCATGCACTAGGACACAATAAAACCCTTTACAGGGGAAGTTTGAAGGCATGCTTATATAATAGGGGTTTGGTGTTTTTCTGTGAATGCCAATCATGTCAACCCTTCACAAAAAAACTAATAATGAGGTCATAAAATTTGACTCTGATATAGTAAAATCTGTTTATGATGAAGCTGCTTTTTTCACACCATTATATTGGTGAGTAAACTTAAGGCCAGATTTTCATTGCCCGGGTATTTGACTTGAATTTATGTGAACATACACCCTTATGGAGCAAACCTATTCTATGTAAGACATGGCCCTCCCCAGATTGACTGTATTCTCGTTGAGTCCTATAAAATTTGTAATACAGATGTGTGTGAGGGAAACATGATACATTCACCAAAGGTGCAGCAGTCTTCATTCAGAAGTATGTTACCATGTGCAACATTATACAGGAATCTGTTGGTTCACACTTAATATTTGGTGCAAAACATCAGTGCCATATGCCTAAAGGGCATGGAGGGAATTCCCTTGAGCCTGTGAGATGCAAATCTTCTGGAGACTTGAAAGCTGCATTTGTGTTCATGGTGGAACCCCCATATATTTTATTTTTGGAAACATTTCAATAACTTACTATAAGCCTGATTGTGGAAGAGGGGCACAAAGTAATGACATCAGTATTCTTAAGTGCATTTAAAGAAAAACTAAACTTAAAAGTTAAAAAAAAAACAGGTAGGTTATTGTAGAAAGAACAGGTTATGACTTTTTTTTACAATAAAGCGTACTTACCTGGCTGTTCACAACTCTTTCTACAATGCCATGGGGAATCAAGTTGGCCGAAGATCCCAAACCTGAAAGAGGACCTGCCGGCACTGGTGAATGAGCAAGAAGAATTGAACTGATCTTACAAAAAACTGCAAAAAGAGAGGTAAGCTTCCCCTGCTCCTGCATCCCATCAGTGACGTGAACACTTTCCTGCTTCCTAATCCCTTTTAATAACAGAGTAAGAAATTTGGGAGAATTAAGTAAAGAACCTCTTTGGGAATGAATTGATCCATAGTGCCAGTGATAGTTTGTTTTAAAGTTAACCTGTGATAGTTTAAAATATATAAAGACTGAAATGTTTATAGACTTACTACAGTTTTACTTTAACATTTGATTGTGCTGAATAAACCCAAGAAATGGACAAGGATATAATGTTTAATAAAGTTATTTTACTGTGTGTTAAGAATACATAAATACATAATTGTCTATATTGTAGACACAGGTGTACTTTAGTATCAGGAGAAATAATACATTTGTTTTAGTTTGTTATCCAGTTATTATTGTTTTTCTATTGTTTTGATTGGTTTACTAGCTCCAAGCTATAAGTTCTTGTACAACACCACTGTATATTTTCCTTTGGCAGTACAGAAAATAGAACAGGATGGAATTTTATTTTTCAATCTGCTAAGTGGACCTTGTCAAATCCATAGAGGAATAAAATTGCATATGGTCATAGTATGATTAAAGCAAGAAATGGAGCATTTACCCAGGCTTAAGAGTTTGGAAAGCTTTATTAATT
>NW_027318614.1:4330-5590 GCF_032062135.1 Pyxicephalus adspersus
TTTATGCTGTAAAGAAATGGGAATGTGGAAAGGTACTTGGAAAATTACATTTGGATTTGTTATATGTGGTCAGTTTATAAAATAAAACTAATGCTGAACAGATTTATTATTTCAGTAAAGTCAGCATGATTTTGAATACTTTTTAAAACCATTAGTCATGTTGAAAACATTGGCAAAATTACCGGTATTACCTGTGGAATCCCTGCAGCTGGTCCTTTACCTATTATTGACTTACCATGCCTTGTTGTGGATCATTTTGTGGCTATCTTGGCTTGGTAGAAGAACAGAGCTTTGCTTCCTACTATCAGAGCTGCCCCATGTTGACCGGTAATCTAATATCTTATGAGATAGCAGTCCAGAAGCAGGAGAAGAGTTTAAGCCTGCACAAATCTACAGAATGAAATAAGTTAAAACGGAGATCCATGCAGTCCAAGTCCTCTGGTACAGATTCCATTTCAGCAAATCTTTACACTTGCTGTTGCCGGAAACAATATTTAGTGATCATTTTTAGCAAAAGTAAAATGAATAAATGCTGACAGCATTGTTCTGTTCTATAAAAAAGGAAAGGGGAAGGTGGAACAGGAGGTCCCCCACTTTATTTCACAACAGTAATAGTTTAGTAATCTGGCAAAATTGATTACTAAATAGAACAGCTCTACAGATGTTAGATTTTTGTCCAAAATAAACATGAACATTAGTCTCAAGTGATACAAATCTAACATCTGTATATTGCTCTAACCGCATGAACATTTCTTGAAATTCCCTAAAAAGAGCAAGCCTTAATTTTTGGGTTCAGGTCCTCTTAGATTTAGGTGGCAACTATTGTAAATTTACAGTGTAATTGCATTGTCTCTGTGTTTTTTAGGTGAACATGTACAAACTACAGTGACCCATATGGCCCTATAGCAATTCCAGGACAGTCAGAACACTGGTAGAAACTGAACAGATTTTCCACTGCTTTAGAAATAATTCGAGTTGCAGAATAGACCTATTATAAACTCGTATTTTTATAGCACCAACATATTGCGCAAGTCTATTGTCATATCACTAACTGTTCCTCAAAGGGGCTCCCAATCTAATCATTGAACCCGTGACCTAGCGCTGCAAAGGCTGGAGTGCTAACCACTAAGCCAACCAAGCCGCCAAACAATAATCTTTGCCTGGAGATGGATAGATGATACACAGCAGTCATTAATTTTCTTGGTAGACATTTTTTTCATTTAATATACTTTTAGTGATCTATTTAGACATTTCACCCAA
>NW_027318615.1:0-5589 GCF_032062135.1 Pyxicephalus adspersus
AGGCATCCCCCTGAAAATAAGCCCTAGAGCATATTTTGGCCTTCCAAAAAAAATAAGACAGTGTCTTATCATCGGGGAAACAGGGTATATATAGTCAGAAGTATTATGGAGACCCCTAAGTCTTATAAGTACAAACAATGGAGAAAAAATAGAATAGCAAGAGTTTTTGTTGGCAAAAAATATATGTATATTGTGCAATTGTTGTATGCTTAAACGACAAAACATAAATAATTACAATTATACACACTTGTTCCATGGGGCACTCCAAAGCGTGGGGTTTGGACCTAGTGCTATACATATTGCTCCTAGGATGACATTCTCAGTATAACCCCAATAAGAGGAGAAGATTATTAAAGAAGAGGGGAAAAGGGTTGATCTCAACTTCCCACGCATTTCGCCAAAGTGATGATCCTCCCTCAGGCTTGCCTGCTTTACAAAGGAGGATTCCTTAAGGGTATGATGAGATCATAATTGTAATATCAGGAAGTAGAGTGAGTTCTTATAATAATATTGGAAGAGTGTCATGTTTATTAAAGACAAGTCATCGTTAATGAGCTCTGTAACTGAGTTTAGTCTGCCCAGTGTATGTACTTCTGTATGGCAGCAAAGCTTTTGGGCTTCCTCTTCCTGCACAGCCATCAGAATCCTCCTGTCAGTGTGGGATTCCCGGGCAACCGAGGTTAAATGAGGACAAGTCTCCCCATTCATCACCTCTAGTGCTCTGTGATTGGCTGAGAAAAAAAAAGGAATGAAAGTAGGACAAATGTTTCCTTTTACAAACAGTAATCAGCATCTGTAATGATTTAAATAAATACAGTCCCTACAGTCAGTGCTCATTTCTTAAGTGGATCTAATGACAATTATGAAAAGTTTGCATCCTATAAGCATTAACTAAAACATGTAAGAATAATTCCAAGTCACATTATCATGCACAATTTTGTTAAATAAACATAAAAAGCCTGCCATAATGATACTTGTTGAAGAAGAATTATAGTTCTGCCATGAAAGCTTGTGCTTAAGCAGGTATTTATTTACTTGCCTGTTCGATACCTAAAAAAAAAGCACAGAACATGCACAGCTCAGCATATGATACTGGGATATGCCAGGTAACCTGGCATCCCCTGGGGTGACAGGACTGAATGAACTCCCATACACAAATGCTGGAGTTTCATCATTCTGGCTTGGCTAATAAAGATGGTCGGAGACTGGGAACCTGAAAGAGAACAGGGGAAAGATGGTGTATATGTGTTTAAAAAATACAGGCAAATATGTTTATTTCATTGCAGAAGGGACATTGCCTGTGCATTTTGTCTAATCAAAGTTTTTTTTATGGCAAGGCTTAGTTTTGCTTTAAGGAATGTATCTGCTGTAAGATAAGAACTGTATCCTACCTGTGTTACTGTGTTTTCACTGTGTAATTTGTAACGCTTGTGGTAACTGCTTGTTCCAGATGGAAACTACAAGGGGCTGTGCTGACACAACTAGCACAAGCATGGTCCATTAAGTAAAAAAGTTCAGAGCAATAATATGCTGCCAACACTAGAGTAAACCTGGAAGAGGCTGAACAGGGCTGGAAAAAGTGATGAGATGCAAAAAAATACAAGTTTAGGAAAAACAAAACACAGAAAATGTTTATAATTCACAAAGTTTAACTAAACTTAAGCTACGTACACACTTCCAATAATTATCGTTTGTAAACGAATGACCAACGATCCTGAACGATATCCATGAACAATCATAAAGCACCGATCCTGTACATGCAGATAACGACACGATCGTTCAATGATATTGTACACAATAGATGCGATCGTTTGAACGATACAGGAAGTGACATGCACCAGAGGAAGTGAATACTGTGTACGAACGATCAGGTCAAACGAACGACATTCACCACACTGCTCCTTTGTCCCTCTGTGCAATATGCCCTTCAACGTTTTCTCAAGGAAGAAGAAAGCTGCTCTTGCTTTGATGTGTCTGCTTAGTGCTGAAGGGGAGGACATTGAGAAGAAGCGGCAAATGTGGTGTAAGGATTGGTTGTTGGACCGAGACAACATTTCACATGAGAATCTGCTACGGGAACTGCGCCACTCATTCCCAGATGACTACAAGAATTATCTTTGTATGTCGGATGTCTTTTTCCAGCAATTACTTTCTGCAGTTGGACCTATTCTGAAGAAACAAGATACCTTCATGAGGAAGTCCATTACACCTGAGCAGAGGTTGATCGCCACGCTGAGATACCTTGCCACTGGAAGATCTCTGCAGGACATGAAGTTCTCCACTGGGATCTCACCGAAAGCAATGGGTCATATCATCCCCGAGACGTGTGCAGCAATTATCAACTGCTTGAAAGATGAGTACATGAAGGTAGGGGCCCTATACAATCATTAAAACAAAATAACACATTTGCTTCATAGCCAAAGATAACTTTTATTTAACAAAATGCCAATAAAAAAGTATAAATAACAACACATAACAATAAATAGCCATAAAAAACAAATAACTATTTTAACAATATTAACTACAATAAAAACCAACTAACAGTTGTGAAACACTCCCACTATAAATCTGTAAAAATGGAGGCTTTTATTGCCAAAACTATACTGATTTGGTGTACTGGAGGAAGGGCAGTTATGTGGCTAATATGGGTGGGGTGGAGTGTGTACAGGTGAAGGGTGAGGCTGTGGGTATGGGTAGGGGTAGGAATAGGTAGGGTAACTGAAACTACTTCCTGAGGTAGCCTATTCCAAAATTTCACAGATCTCACAGTGAAGAACCCCTTCCTTATCCGAAGCTTAAACTTCCTTTTCTCCAGACTCAGAGAGTGTCATCTTGAAGTGAATATTCAGGAAGAGAGTTCTCTATATAGACCATTTATATATTTATACAGGGTGATCATATCCCCCCTTAAACATCTATTCTCAAGGGAGAATAGATTCAGTTCAGCTATTTCTCTCCTCATAGCTGAGTTCCTCCATTCCTTTCATTAGTGTGTGATCTGACCAATGCTTTGTACAGGGGCAGGATTATGTCTCAATCCCTGCAGTAAGGAAGGGTTAAAGCAGTTTGAAGCAGATTGTAATACATCGGCAGTTAACATTCAAAACCAATCCATACAGTCAACACTGACAGCTGACCTTTAGTATATTCACTGAACTTTTAAATCCATGGCAAGCTGTGAGAGAATCATTCATCTTCTGGAGTAGGTTTCCCTACTAAATCTAAATAAGTCCCAAATGTAGCACCAACAGGATCCGGTCCTAGAGTACCCCCCCTTCTGGGTCCCTTCTCATCTGTCTTCTCCCTGTTTAGGTTAAGTCCATAGCCACTAATTTTATTTTTCTGTATCCTCTTTTTCAATGTCTGTGTGCAAAAAGGGCATTTTGCCTATATTTGGCCAGTGCTCTTCTCCAGTGCTGTCCTCTTCTGCTCTGCCCTGCCTTTTCTTTTTTGTTCCGCTGGTTAATACTTGTGTCTTCCTCCTTGTTTCCCTGTCTGTGGTCACCTCTCCTATAACCCTTCTCTCAGATGTTCTGTACACTAATTGGTGCATAGAGCCATGTTTTAAAACTTGATTTCCTATGATTTTCTATTGGTACGCCTGTGTAAATGCTTTTTGAAAACACAGGGTTACTAGCATCTCATTGTGGAAGGCAACTGAAAGCAAAATGACAATAAAAGCAGTTGAGACAGTTGGCCTCCATCAAAACCCAGGCAACTGAAAGTACATAAAAAATCTCTGTATTCTTCATAGCCCAGATACAACCACCGTAGCCAAGCTAACATCTTTCTAAAATTGCTGGCTAACCCAAAGTGTATTGATAAAACACTAGACACTTGACTAGGTCCCCCGCCCACACTATTAAACCTACACCTGTATGCTTTATTTAAATGCAACAGTACATTCTTAGTAAACTCAGAAATAGGATTTTTTTTAACTTTTAAAGGGGAAATTTAGCAAGCCTGCAGTGATTTCTTGACAGTGTTCTTACATTGAAATCGATCTGTGCCTATATTACAATAGTTTTCCAGGAGACAGACCTCGAATCAATACTACAAAGTGGTTGTAATCCATGTGTTAATTTCAAGAGAACAGCAGGTGGTGGAACTTGTCGAAGTTTGATAAAAGCCTTGCAATGTATATTATTCACCTGAAAAGTACTGTTCCACAACAAAAAAGCTATACTTTAAAACCTTTTGGTACTTTAAAACATATTGGTCAAAGCTTTAGTTGTAGATAAGCTAATGTTTAAGATAGTACTAAATCTAAATGACATTGACAGCAGTACTATTCATCATCCGCTTATATTAATGGTATCATCAATATCATTGTTGCAAAAAGCCTGTGGTCCCAATCAGAAATCATCTTCCAACCTGCTGAAGGACAAGGACCTCTGGCTTTATAATTACTTATCCTACTAGGCTTATTTAAAATAGCAATTACAATAATATTGGCAATGGTGGAAAAAAAAAAGGCATTTTGAATAGTTATTATAAGTCCCTGTAATAAACTTGAAATATGAAGGTAAAAACAACAAAACATCAAAGGTTTTAAATGCTTATTTTCCTTAAAGCCCAACTAAACCCAGAATTAAGTCTAATTATAATAGCAATCAGGGCAGGGGCAACTTTATCCAGAGCCAAGAGTGGTTTAACTAGGTGGCAGCTCTCTCTGCCATTGGCCAGGTCTGGAGTGTGGCAAAGGGGGCAAGCGTTTGATAGGTTGAAGGTGATAAGGTTGTGATCAGAAAGGGGAAATGGTGAGTTGTGAAGGAGTGTAAGGTTTCAGAGTTTTGAAAATACCAAAATTGGTGTGTCCGGCGATGTGTGTCGGGACATTGATGTTCTGTTTTTTTTACAAGGAGAAAAGCAATGTCACAGTGTTGCATGGCAGGATGGTGGACCCTCTGTGTCACCAGCTCAGTTGGTAGAAACGTGCACAGGGCGCAGAGTCTAAGCAGCCGCGCGGTCTTTACCAGAGCCTCTAGAAGTGAGGGTTGCGGCCCCTCTGCACACAGAGGCAGGTGACTGCTGACAGGCAGGAACAAGACGTGGTATAAGAGATAGGAGCAGAGAGTACTCAGGCAAGCCAGAGGTCAGGGCAGGCAGCAATCAGTATTCGAGGTCAGGCCAGCCAGTGATCAGGAGTAGTCATGGTCAGAAGCAGGAGAATCAACAAACAGGAGCCTGGAAGCAGAGCCAAAGGAACTCCTTGTTCAGGCAACTTTCTGTTGTCCTTCTTAGGGCAGGTCATGTGACGAGTGGAGCCATTTGACCTGTTGCATCCTATCCTACCACCAGAGGGGATCCTGGAGGCTAGAGGTTGGTGGTGTTCATATCTCCACCAGCAGAGGAAGCGCGTCTGTTCACTCTAGTCCTCTGAGGTAGTGGAGCAGCTAACTGGGAGTCACATGACCTGGACCAGGCAGTGAGCGGCGGAGATGATGCCTTAGCAGAGCTGGTGCTGGCAGCAGGGGAGTGAGAGGTGGGTGGCACTGAAGGAGGCACAGATCCCCTGGACCTGCAGGGATCTTTGACAAGCAATAACTCCACTGTTTGGACATGGAAAGCAAAGGAGAGTGTTTGAGA
>NW_027318616.1:0-883 GCF_032062135.1 Pyxicephalus adspersus
ATTTTACATTCCCTCTGTTTAGCTTTGTCGGTGTCCACTATGTGTTGTTCACCTGAGCTAGGAAATCATTGCATGCACCTGTAATATTCACATCATTGGTGACATCAGCCTCCACATCAGTCATTTAGCCTTTCTAACCTCATTTGACCTACCAATGCACCTGGATGATTCTTGTTCTTCATCTGGGCTACCAATGCACTTGGCTAGCTTTCCAACCTCATATGAGCTACCAACATACCTGGCTGCCTTTCGAGCATCATCTAGACTACCAATGCACCTGGGGGATGTTTGTTCCTCATCTGGCCCACCAATGCACCTGGCTGCCTTTCTATAATACTCTTGGCTACCAGTGCCCCTGGCTGTTCTTTGTTCCTTATCCAGTCTACCAATGCACCTGGCTTCCATTGGAGGTAAAAATTGATGTATGATGCAAAATACTTCTTGCTATCACTAATGTCAACCCCCCCCCTTCATACAAATGATGACTCATTCACCCTTCTCTTGATGTCATCCTTCCACCTTCTCCTGTGCTCTGGGGAATACCGCACCATAATGTCCACCCACTCTTCCATCTTATTTCCAAAAATTTATTGCATGGGCAGAATCCCAAACCTTAGGATGGAAATGTTTTATAGTAATCAGCTCTGCTGTGTCCACCTGTGCAGCTATTAATGACACTCTATGGAGCAGTAGAGGTATTATCACTGATCCTGACCACAATGGGCAATTGATCAACTATACAGATCATATCAATTACACCAAGCTTTAACAACTATTTTTTTATCCCAAAAAAACCCTAAAAAAACATTTTTATCCCAGGGAAGTTAACACCAATTTATTGGGTAAATGTGAAAAAAATTACATTTGCCCTACATTTGCAGCC
>NW_027318616.1:1616-5585 GCF_032062135.1 Pyxicephalus adspersus
GAAGACTGTCCCTCATACCCTGTCATTCATTGGGAAGAATGTCTCTCATACCCTGGCATTCAATGGGTAGAATGCCCCTCTTATCCTTGCATTCATTGGGAGGAATACCCCTCCTACACTGAAATACATTTGGGAAGTATGCCCCTCTTACCTTGGCATTCATTGGATGAATGTCCCTCTTACCCTCTCATTCATTGGGAAGAATGTCCATTTTACCCTGGCATTCATTAGAAGAATGTCCCTCTTACCCTGGCATTTACTGGAAGGATGTCACTCTTACCCTGGAATTCATTTGGAAGAATGTCCCTCTTACCCTGGCATTCATTGGGAAGAATGCCCCTCTGACTATGTCATTCATTGGGAAGATTGTCTCTCTTACCCTGGTATTCATTGGGAAGAATGCCCCTCTTATCCTTGTATTCATTGGACGAATGTCCCTCTTACATTGGCATACATTGGGAAGAATGTCACTCTTACCCTGTCATTCATTGGGAAGAATGTGCTTCTTACCCTGGCATTCATTGGGAATATTGCCCCTATTACCCTGGTATTCATTGGGGAGAGTGCCCCTCCTACCCTTGCATTCATTGGGAAGAATACCCCTCCTACACTTAAATTTATTTGGGAAGTATGCCCCTCTTATCCTGGAATTCATTGGGAAGAATGTCCCTATTACCCTGGCATTTATTGGGAAGAATGTCGCTCTTACCCTTTCATTCATTGGGAAGAATGTGCCTCTTACCCTGGCATTCAATGGGGAGAATGTCCCTCTTACCCTTGCATTCATTGGGAAGAATACCCCTCCTACACTGAAATTCATTTAGTTAGTATGTCCCTCTTACCCTGGCATTCATTGGGAAGAATGTCTCTCTTACCCTGCCATTCATTGGGAAGACTGCTTCTCTTACTCTAGCATTCATTAGAAAAATGTCCCTCTTACCCTGGCATTCATCCTACCCTGGATAGCTCCTACTCTTGCATTCATTGCGAAGAATGTCTCTTTTACCCTTGCATTCATTGTGAAGATTGTCCCTCTTACCTTGTCATTCATTAGCAGAATGTCGCTCTTACCCTGTCATTCATTGGGAAGAATTTCCCTCTTACCCTGGCATTCAATGGGGAGAATGCCCCTCTTACCCTTGCATTCATTGGGAAGAATGTCCCTCTTACCGTGACATTCATTGGGAAGAATGCCCCTCTTACCCTAGTATTCATTAGAAGAATGTCTCTCTTACCTTGTCCTTCATTGGGAAGAATGTCCCTCTTACCCTGGCATTTAATGGGGAGAATGCCCAATAAATGCTCACCTTTAATTAATAGTCATTTCGAAGAATTTCCCCCTACATTGGCAGACAGTGGGAAGGATTTTTCCTTTTGCTGTCAATCAGTGTGAAGAATGGTTACTTACCCTGGTTGTGATTAGGAAGAATGTCGCTCTTACCCTGGCATTCATTTCAAAGAAAGTCCCTCTTACCCTGGTATTTATTTGAGGAATGTTCCTCTTACCCTGGCATTATTTGGGAAGAATGCCCCTCTTACCCTTACATTCAATGGGAAGAATACCCCTCTTACACTCAAATTCATTTGGGAAGTATGCCCCTCGTACGCTGTCATTCTTTGCGAGGAACGTCCCTCTTACCTGGCATTCATTGGGAAGTATGCCCCTCATACCCTGTCATTCATTGGGAAGAATGTTCCACTTACCCTTGCATTCATTGGGAAGAATCCCCCTCTTATCATGGTTTTCACTGGGAAGAATGTATCTCTTACCCTGGCATTCATTGGGAAGAATGCCCCTCTTATCTTTGTATTCATTGGAAGAATGTCCCTCTAAAACTGTCATTCATTGAGAAGAAGGTGCCTCTTACCCTGTCATTCATTGGGAAGAATGCCCCTCTTACCATGTCATTCATAAGGAAGAATGTTTCTCTTACCCTGGCATTCATTGGGAAGAATGCCCCTCTTACCCTGGCATTCATTGGGCAGAATGCCCCTCTTACCCTTGTAATCATTGGAAGAATGTCCTTCTTACACTGGCATGCATTGGGAAGAATGTCCCTCTTGTCCTGGCTTACTCTGGTATTTATTGGGGAGAGTGCCCCTCCTACCCTTGCATTCATTGGGAAGAACACCTCTCCTACACTGAAATGCATTTTGGAAGTATGCCCCTCTTATCCTGGCATTCATTGGGAAGAATGTCCCTCTAACCCTGGCATTCATTGGGAAGAATGCCCCTCTTACACTAGCATTCATTGGGAAGAATGTCTCTATTACCCTGGCATTCATTGGGAAAAATGTCCCTTCTTACTTTGGCATTCATTAGAAGAATGTCCATATTACCATGTCATTCATTGGGAAGAATGTGCCTCTTACCCTGGCATTCATTGGGAAGTATGCCCCCATTACCCTAATATTCAATGGGGAGAGTGCCCCTCTTACCATTGCATTCATTGGGAAGAATACCAATCCTACACTAAAATTATTTTGGGAAGTATGCCCCTAGTACTCTTTCAATCAGTGGGAATAATGTACCGCTTACCCTGCAAGTATGCCCCTCTTATCCTGGCATTTATTGGGAAAAATGTCACTCTTACCTTGGCATTTATTGGGAAGAATGCCCCTCTTACTCTAGCATTCATTATATTTATATAATATATATAGATAGATGAATGGTTACATATATATGATATATAGATAGATGAAGGGGTACATATATATTATATATAGATAGATATGGAGGGACATTTATATATTATATATATAGGAAGATGGAGGAGCACAGACTGTAAATTATATATAGGTAGATATAGGGGTACATATACATTATCTATAGGTAGATGAATGGATACATATATATGATATATAGAGAGATATAGGGGTATTTTTATATATGATATAGAGGTACATGTATATTATCTATAGGTAGATGAATGGGTACACATATATTATATAGAGGTAGATAAAGGGGTATATTTATATATTATCTATAGGTAGATGAATGAATACATATATATTATATATAGATAGATGAAAGGGTACATATATATTTTATAGAGGTAGATATAAGGGTACACATATATATAGGTAGATATAGGGTACATTTGTATATGATATATAGGTAGATATAGAGGTACATGTATATTATCTATAGGTAGATGCATGGATATATATATTACATAGGATGGATAGGATGGATGGATACATATATTATATATACAGGTAGATGAAGGGGTACATATATATGATATGGAGGTAGATATAGGGGTACACATATATTATGTATAGGTAGATATAGGGGTACACATATATTATATATATATATATATATATAGAGGTAGATATAGGGGTACACATATATTATATTTATTGAGGTAGATATAGAGGTACACATATATTATGTATAGGTAGATATAGGGGTACACATATATTATATATATGTACATGTATATTATATATAGGTAGATGAATGGATATATTACATAGGATGGATAGGATGGATGGATACATATATATGATATATAGGTAGATATAGTGGTACATTTATATTATGTATAGGTAGATGCATGGATATATTACATAGGATGGATAGAATGAATGGATACATATATTATATATATATAGGTAGATGGATGGATACATATATATGATATATAGGTAGATATAGGGGTACATTTTTATATTATGTATAGGTAGATGAATGGATATATTACATAGGATGGATAGGATGGATGGATACATATATATGATATATATAGGTAGATAGAGGGGTATATTTATAAATTATGTATAGGTAGATGCATGGATATATTACATAGGATGGATGGATACATATATATGATATATAGGTAGATATAGGGGTACACATATATTATATATAGGTAGATGAATAGATATATTACATAGGATAGATAGGATGGATGGATACATATATATGATATAGAGGTAGATATAGAGGTACATGTATATTAT
>NW_027318617.1:0-5585 GCF_032062135.1 Pyxicephalus adspersus
CAGCGCTGTACATTAAATAGGGATTGCAAATGACAGACTAATACAGACAGTGATACAGGAGGAGAGGACCCTGCCCCGAAGAGCTTACAATCTAGACTACAATAATGACATATGACTATAGTAGGCACGTTAGATTGTGAGCTCCTTTGAGGGACAGTTAATTAGTGACATGACTATGGACTTTGTACAGCGCTGCGTAATATGATGGCACTATATAAATACTGTGTAATAATAATCATTGATTATGCACCATTATATTGAACAATTGTATTGTACACAATTCTATACATGCTGTAACCGTACGATCCTTCAAATATAATCCAGCAATAATGTACACACGCATGATACGATCGTTTGAACGATGCGGGAAGTGACATGTAAAGGAGAAAATGTACTGCAGAACAATCCACGATCACTGAACGACCGCACACACAATAGATTGCAAACAATCGGTGCCCAATCAGACCAGCAGGGACGGTCATTCGTTTCCAGCGACAATCATTGTTCATCGGCGTCATTGTGCACTTTTTTTGTTATTACGATTTGTTTTTACGATTATTGGACAAATGGTCGTTCATTTCTAATAATTATTGCATGTGTGTACGCAGCCTTAGACCACAATTCACAAATGAATTACCCAAAATTTGTTTTAAATTCAAATCTGCATTGGCCAGTGAGAACATGTCTACATTTACCATTAGGAAAACAAAACAAAAACATGCATTTAAATTAAAACAACAATTGTAAATGTAAATGTAAAAGACAATACCCACAGTAAAATACAACGGCCATCGATAATCTGATTCCTTCAGTTTTCCAGGATGAATTTCGGATCGCATTTTCAATACAGGGACTGTAGTACACTGTTTGGCCACTTATGTTTTGATGGCGCTGTTCTGCAGAAACAGCTGTTAACTCTTGATACACTAAATACACATTGAGACCTCCCTGCTGCCTGCTCCCTGGAACTGTGCCAGACGTCCGAGGGTGCTGCGAGAGGAAGGCTGCCTGTGTGTGGAGGTGAATATAACCTTCAAAAATCAGAAATTTCCGAAAATCTGGCGACCTTAGGTTCGGAGGTTGCCGGATTTTTGAATGTCAAATGTACTCCCTGTTTAGGCTGAAAGAAAGGTTATCTGACATTCTCTACTGCCACCTTCTGGAGAATCATGCATACAGCAATAGTGGTATGGGAATGAAACAGAACTTTTATCACTAATATTTATATAAAAGGGTACAGAATCTTTTTTACACTGAAAAAATGTGTTTCCTGACAACTCCACGTCAGCACACGATGGTTTAATCCCCTTCCACTTCCACTGTTAGGACCTAACTAGATAGATTAAAGGTGGTCCATACACCTAGTGTTCCTTTTTTTCTCCCTCTTGTGTACTGGTGTACCTGTCTGGAGTAAATCTCTGGCTGGTTATTATCCAAGTGAAGTCCCCATTGTAGCTCACCTTTAAGGGGAACCCTGCTGCCGGTCCCTCGGGGCATGGTATGGTGCTTGAAAGGAGTAGGAATCTGTCCTGGCGGAGGATCTGAATGATACAAGTGGATTTGTTCTTAAGCTGAATTGGTCATCTTTGTTCTGTGGATTGGATAATTATTACATTCCAATGCTGTGCAGGGGTAAGCAAAGCCAGGCAGTATGTTCACTAAGCAAATAGCAGATCTTAAGGAGACTCTGTCAGTTGGAGATGGCTATCAAAATGTATTTTTATTTCCAGCTTCTGTCCTATAACAAGGGATTATCATTGGTGGCTCTTCCCATTTATTTCAAGAAAACTGAGATCAGTCATAGACATAAAACAGCTCAATGACTCAAATAGCAGATCCTTGGAGATGAAATCTTCTTTCAAGCAGTTCCTGCCAATAGATTGGTTTCTTTCCATCAATTACACACCTACTTCCCTGTTACTCCACATCCAGACTTTCAGAAATTCCTTGCTTTTCATTCAACCCTTGTATACCCTCTCCAGCCTCTCTAAGTCAAAAAAGGATTTTTCAGATGCTAAAAACCGATATGAAAACCAGGAAAACTATGACCAATACCTTAATCTATATTCAAGTTTTGCAATAATTTCAAGCTTTTGCTTTCTCCTTGCTAATAGGGGTTCCATGATGTAATGGCTCTAAATCCAGCAGAATTCAGAACTCTGAGGGACTTTCTTTTTGGATTTACCACCCCTTTATGATTCCCGGATCAAGCTGCAAAAAAGCTCATTGAGATCTAGCAGTTGCAAATTAAACTTACTCTGAAACTTGTTTAGGTGTAGTACTTGGGTTCAACACACTAACATTTCATCTAATTGGGGAACTGTGCTCCCCACATTCTTCCAGTATATGGTCAAGGGACCAGCAAACTTTACATCAGCAGTACTCTCCTAGAATACCTGAATGCTATGGCACCTACTGTGTATGTCATTCAAAACACCTCCTTTTTTCCTTTGGGGGCTACCAAAGAATAAGGTCTTGGTGCCTCCAGTATTATCAGGACCATATGCATAGTTTATTTGACAAATGATTAAAAATCCTTTTGGGGGTCACAGCTCAATCATAGCATGTAGTCCTCCTGCGCATTGGCTTTTGAAGTGTCATTGGTCCCCTACTATAAGGCGGCAACCTAGTCTCCTGCTCACACATTGTCATTACTGTATTAAATTGGCAGCCTTAATTGCTGTTAGTTTTTGTCTGTCTCCTAAAAGGTCTAAAAAAAAAGTATTTCCTGATAAGTTCCATGCCATTATATATATAAAAATTTAACACACCCCCTCCACTTTTTTTTTAATTTTAATTTGTTGTTTTTTTCTACCGCCACGGCAATAAAGAATGCATGGGAAACCCAAAGCCTCCAGGGATTCTAGTGCATGTAGACTGCTTTTTCTGCATCAAAAAAGTGCTCGATCTCACGCATGCACAGTGAGATTGGACCTTTTGTTTTACATCTGGAGGAAGACGTGTCACTTGATTATGTATGCTCAGTATGAGTTTGGGTGATGTGAAGAACTCAGAAGAAAGCAGATGGCAGTGCTGGATGGAATGGCGAGTTCCAGGAACAAGAGGGAAGCCAAAACAACGCTAAATTTGCGTGGCTTTGTTTGTTGACGGATTGAGGGCTTTTCAAAAGGTAAGTGAGCATTTTTTTCTTAATAGATATACTTTGACTTACCCAGTGGAGTTAAGAATACACCAATAAAAAGTCCAAGGAGCACACATGTCCACTACTGTAAATATCTTGAAGCTACAATAGTCCACATTTGTGTAAACTGCAGCATTGCAACCAACTTTATTATTAGAGATTGAGGTGTGTTAGCATGCTAATCTGGCAGAATAGTGTGTACTAAGCAAGAATATCTGCAGACTATTTTCAGGTAAAGTGTCTGATATTTTACAAGAAAACAAATGAAAAATGTAGAGCTATTTTTTCTATTTCGGCAACCTACAGTACTGCAATGACTATTGACTGTGCACCCACCAGGCACTTTATTACATTGATTGTTTATGCAAGAATATAATCAACCAATTATATTGTAGGAACTCAATGCCTTTTGGTATGTAGACATTGTCAATATGACCTTCTAAAATTAAAACCAAGCATCAGACTGGAGAAGGAATGTGATTTAAATACATTTGAACAGGGCATGCCAGTCGTTTTAAGGTTGTCAATAGTTGCACCTTAACCTATTACTGGAATCCATAAAAGTGAAGTAGATATTGACTGTTTTTTGATTGTTGGACACTGTGGTGATAATTTGTTAACTTTGGGGCATTAAAACTACACTTCTGTTTAAGAGCAAAACATTGGATAGTTAATTTAGTGGTACACTTAATGAATTCTGACACAGGTGCTATAATGAGTAATCAAATGATATCTGGATATTGGAAATGAGAATTCGATGTATGAGGATGTACTGTCAAGGAAGTCTATTGGTGAAACATGTAAAGGACAAAAGATTAAAAGCACAAAATACATCTTTTAAGAATTCAAAAGATTCTTTATTTCATGAAATTTTGTATAGCATTTTACAATGTTTGATTTTGGAAATGTACATTAAGAAAATTATGTGATTTTACAATATTGTTACTTACAAGGTACCAAAAAAATCCCAAAACCAAATTAAGCTTGAAATTTAAACTAAATACTTTTAGCATTGTTTAGCCTTTTTGGATAATGCTTTGAAATATATATGCAAAAGCTGACCATTGCAAGCACCCCAGTGATCGTTAAATGGTTTGTCTCGGCCTTCTAACTGCTACTTTTGCTGAACTACATGGCAATTTAAAGGAAGTTAGAAAAAAAAAACAGACAATGACCGGATACACAGGTCAAACGACTAAACAGAAAAGTTAAAACTGTTGTGTTGGTGCTACTGGTATACACAAGTATCATGTTTTTTTATTTTGGCTTTCGTTACACTGAATTATGTTTAGCGTCTAGAACAGTGATGTCAAACTCTGGCCCGGCATGTTATTTTTTTTGGCCCCCAAAAGAATTCTTTAATATGAATTGCAGCTGGCCTGCCGCTATTGCAGTCTGTAGTAACGGGGGGCCAGCTTCAATCCATATTAAGCTGCTGTTTTATAGACGCGAGTACAATTTTGTGTCTACATTTCCCGGCATCACTCGCGTCTCTAGACCAGCAGCCTCCCTTGTCTATGCGTGGCCCTGTATTTTATAGACGCAAGTGATCCTGGGAATTGTAGTAGCGGCATCATTCATGTCTATTAACCAGCAGCCTATGCGTGGACCCCGCAAAGTTTATACTGACAGGTAAACTCAGTAATTGGGAATTATCAGGATTATAATTATCAGGAATTATCATAGAGCTATTACTATATTAATTGTTTTACTGTGCCAGGGAATGCAATGTGAAACAAAATGAATGCAGCAATTTTTTTGGTTTCACATTGCATTCTCTGGGAAAGTAAAACAATTAATCTCAATAAGAAGAACAAGAACACATGAGAAGAGCATGCAGTAATATTCAGTGGATTGATCTAAATAATTTAGATCAATCCACTGCATATTACTGCATGCTCTTCTCATGTCTTCTTGTTACTTCTTAATGAGGTTAATTTGTTTTTTCAATAAATTTCAAGTTTGACCCGCAACTTGGTCTATGCTTTTAATTTCAGCCCTCTGTGTATTTGAGTTTGACACTCCCTGGTCTAGAGGAAAAGAAATACACAGCTACATTACTTTATAGTAAGAGTGTTCTTCCTGAAGCTAGTGATATGAACTACCTTTCCTTTTCCTGCATCATCAATAGCTTTCAAATGGTCAATGTACAGTATTTTTCGGCGTATAAGACGCTCCGGCCTATAAGACGCACCCAATTTTAAACGAGAAAAACCTAGAAAAAAAAGATTCTGAACAAAATACTAAAAAATCACTCTGTGTCAATGTATCGCCTTCTAATCACTCTGTGTCAATGTATCCCCTTCTAATCACTCTGTGTCAATGTATCGCCTTCTAATCACTCTGTGTCAATGTATCCCCTTCTAATCACTCTGTGCCAAAAAATCATACTCACCCGATACCGCGATCCCGCGATGCTGTGGGCTTCTTCTTCTCCTCGCTC
>NW_027318618.1:0-1224 GCF_032062135.1 Pyxicephalus adspersus
CCTCTTGTGCTACCTACGTCATGCAACCCAGGAGGCTTCTGGCTGCTCAGGCATGTGCAGAAGAAGCTTTTTCTTCAATGGGGAAAAGACTGCCGATCTCACGCATGTGCAGTGTAGATGGCGGTGCCTTTTGCTTCCTCTGCGCTGGGACAAAGGTGGATCACAGGAAGGCGCGGGACCCAATCCAGAAAATCTCCGGAGTGATCAATGAATCCATGGAAGTAAAGGTGAGTTTTGTTTTTTTTTTTCAGTTTACTTCCTCTTTAGTAAGAAATTGTGGTCCACTCTATTAGGGCCTATTAAACTGTGAATGTTGAAATGAACTTTCATGGTTGGTTTGAGATTTATATGTGTGATTAAAATGTCCTAATACGAAAATGTAATTTGTGATTTTGATTATGTACGTTTTAGGTGTCTTCCAAATCTAACAATGCACCTGCTATGAAACAGTATTTGGAAAGAACATAAATATTTATTCCAGCCTCAGGGAGAAGTAAAAGAAGATAATGCAAGACTTAATGCAGGCAAGACTTAATGCAGCTATCTTTCTCTAATTGAAACTTCAATCAGAGCCCTAGAGCTTAAGTCATAAAGCTTTGTCTTAAACAAAAATGTTTATCAAACAGGTAAGACTAATGAATCAAGCATATCAAAAGGAGTCCAGAAGTTCACAACTTGTTGAAAACAAATTAGACAATGTAATATTTCATATTTATTTGACATAGAAAAATGTTTTATAATTGTTAACCTTAGCAATATAAAATAAGATAAATAAATGCTAAACCATTATACTTCTCTTTCATGTGATTTCATATGAAAAAATGAGAGTTAAATAAAACTAAAGATTTTTAAAAAATTCTAACATTTGTTATATTAAACATGAACATCCGCTATGTGTTATTTAATTATTTTAATGAATATAATTGTTTAAACGTATTTAAATATTATATTTAAACATAATAAATGCAAAACCACCCCCCAAAAGAAAAATTTGAAATAGACATGAGGCTTGGGTTCACGGTTAGTAATGGTTTGTGGGGAATCCTTGGGATTTGCAAGGTTAAAGAATCCTAAGCTTTTGGACCAATACAGTTTTGCAGCTAGAAACAAGAAAAGCCTTAATGCGGTACAAAGCCTTTGTCTTGGGTCATAAAACACACTTCTTTAATTATTATACATTGTAAAACCCTTAAAACAATTATACATTTTAGAGATTAAAATAAA
>NW_027318618.1:4514-5584 GCF_032062135.1 Pyxicephalus adspersus
TAGAAGGTAGCCCTATGTGTAACAAAATTAGTCTTAGAAATCCCAATCCACCCTATCGAAAGCTTTTTCTGTGTATGCCGCTAGAAGCATTGCTGTTATTTGTGAGTTTGGGCATAACTGATTCAGTTTAGTGTTCTTGTTGTATTATCACGGGTCTCACTTAGAGGTAGGAAACTTCTCTGATCAGGGTGAATAATATTTTGTAGTACTGGAGTTGAACGATGGGCTAGGATACTACCGAATAATTTGAGATCACAATTCAAGAGTCATATGGGCCTGTAGCTAGAGCAAGAATTGGGGTCTTTATCAGATTTATGCAAGACAGAAATGTAAGCATTTTATGCTTCTAGAAAATTTGGAATTAGGTTGGTTGGGGTTGGCTCTGAGTTAGTTAGCTTAGGTGTAAAAAACTGACAAAGTATTACATAAACATATATATACATATATGTAATACTTACCAATATTTTTCTTTAAGGAAGATTATAGATGTTAAGGGGCTCTTTTATAATCAACTGGGTACTATAGCCACAGTGTACCTTCCTAATATATGCGAGGTTCCCTTCCTGGAACATATCCTGAACAGTCTTGCACACTTTAGTGAGGATATAGTAATTCTGAGGGTAAGATTTTAACTTAAGCTTTGAAATCTGGTGACCTTTGGTTGCTCTTTAGTTAGCTTTCCTACAGGGCCCGGACTTGTTACTTTATTACTACAAGGACTTATCTCATCTTTGTAAGATGTAATCAAAGGTGTTTCAACAAGTCTATTTTGTTACTGGAGCATTCAGGAAGTAAATCAATGTGTAAAACAATACAACACATAAATCCTTGGATAGATTTGTAACACATTGTTTCACAAGAATGATTTGAACTTGATCAATTCATTTAAACCATTGTTACTATTGTTACTATTGTTTTTAAGTTATAGATCCATTTACCCTCTTTTAGCAATGGATCTTTATCACCTTCTCTAACATCATACATTATCCTGCTTACTCGTAAACCTAGAAACTTTATTTCATCTAAATTATAATTGTGTTTAATTCCCATGTGATGACTTAAAGAGGTTG
>NW_027318619.1:0-5584 GCF_032062135.1 Pyxicephalus adspersus
CATTTATAGAGTGATTTAGGAGTTTAACTGTTTTAAGGTGTACACATTTGGTTTCTTTACATCAGCTAGGTGGTAGATAAGTTACTTTGACAAAAAGTTTACTTTTTTTTTTTATTTCATTCCACAATATTTCTCATAGGACTTTATCTATGTTAACTAAGCAGCCAAAGCATTATGCTCTATATAAAGCAAAACTCATGTAGTGCTATGCTACCAGTATCTCCTGTGTGCCTAGTGGAATTCAGGATCCACTCTTAAATGTTTGTGCAATTGTAGTGTGCAATAGCCAAAGATACTTAAAAAAGGCATTTTCACAGCTGATTGAGGGGAAATTTTATTTTTGAGTTCAAAAACCTATGGGCAGGGCAGTCCAGTGGGATATCAAGCCATGAAATTCTAGCAAAAAAGTAGACCTAGCAAAAATGAAGGCCTCACTTCCAATGCTGGGAAGATAATGGCTACATGAAACTGCTAATAAAATAAACTTGCACATCAACACAGAGCTCAACTGTTTGCCCTGGGTATACAATAAGTAAAAGGTTTTACCCACAGCAACTAAACTAAAGCAAAGCTACAATGAGTTCATTGGCCAAGGGCACTGAGGCCAAATGCGATTAACACAGAAAGAATACAAATGTTGACCAAATTGGTAGGACCTCTCCACAAAGCAGAACCCACTCACTATTTATTGCAAAATCAGCAAAAAGCAGAAACAGATTTCTGTTAAATATGGAATGAAGTTTGACAGTTTCAACACCACAAATGTAAATCACATGGCCAAAAATGATGGGACCCTTAACTAAAACCTTTAGTGGCAATCAGTTCAAACAAGGAATTAATGTAGGGTCCCAAAGAGACTTCTGCACTTTATTATTATCAAACAGGATTTATATAGCGCCAAAATATTACGCAGCGCTGTACATTACTTGTCAATGGATACCTTAACCCAGTGGTCCCCAAACTTTTCAGACCTAGGGAGCACTAAACTCACAGACTCCGAACTGTGCATACACGGGGAGCTGTGTGTCAATCAAAGGGAAAGAAACTTCCCACAGAGTGATGTAATGAGTCTGAGCCTGCGAAGGGAGAGTGGGTGGGTTGTGTCCAGAAACAAAACCCGCCCACTTCCCTGAGCCTGCGATCGGTAAGGGGGACAAAGTCCGTGGCTCTGGCAGATGCACCCCCCCAAGCGGGGTCCACAGACCACGGGTTGGGGACCGTTGGTCTCCATGCTCTCATAGCCAAGCAGTCAGACGGCATGTTTCAGGTATATTCATGGATGTTCAATAGAAATGAAAATCAGGGCTCATAGAAGGTCATTTAAAAATAGTCCAATGTTTTGTTAGACAACCATTCTGGGATGTTTTAGCGGTGTCTTTTAGGCCATTAACGTGTTGGAATATCTTTTCTCTATGACAAAGCTTTGTGAAGCTTGTCAGTATGTTTCCATCCAATATGTCTTGACAATCCCTCATTGTTCCCTGTAAAGACTGTAGAAACTGCATGTCAGAGGTAGCGCAGCAGCCCCATATCAAGCCTCCATGTTTCACAGTAGGTATGGTATTCCTTTCTTCACCTGTGGACATAGAACAGATTTGACTTGCCGAAAAGCTCCAATTCTGTCTAAGCCATTCAAGCAACATTCTTCCAGAAGAATTCATTTCAGCAAATTCCAGTGTGACTTTTTTTGTTTTTATTTCAACAGTACAGACCTCCTGGGTCTTCATCTACTAACCCCACTGTCACTCAAAAAGAGACTGATATTGTGATCAGGCACTGAAGGACTTTGACATGGAATTCAGCTTGCATTTTAAATGCTGTATTTTGATTTTTGTCTTTTTTCTAGTTTGTTAAATTTCCCACTCTGGCATTTTCCTTGTGCAGCCACATGCAAGAAGGTTGGCTACATTTTCATTACCCCCAAAATCCTAATATTTGCAGGTATTTTGTAAAGGAAAATCAAGCTGCTTAAAGACGTATTCTAGCCTTGGTCTTTAACATGTTCGTCCGATAATTTCTGAGATCTCCTCAGACAATGTTCTCCTTTGGTTTGGTATCATCATTTTGCCACAGTGAACAGGGATCAGGCATAAAGCACTTTTCAATGAACTGTAACCAATTTGACTTACCCTCTCATCCTAAGTCACTCACCCACGGCAACTGTGCTTGTGCGTTGCAACGGCAACTGTGCTTAAGTCACTCTCAAGCACAGTTGCCGTGGGAGAGTGACTTAGGATGAGAGGGTAATATGGATCCACTAACATACAGTATATATTTTAAATAAATATGTAATATAGAGTGCACAGATCTGCAATCACGGATGCAAATACACTGCAGCCCTGTCGGAAAATATCAAGAGAGAAAATCCTTATTGACATGACTGGAGAAACAGCAGAAATAATTGGAAGGGAGGAATCATTATTTCACTATTACTAATAGTATTTCCTTAAGCAGACTTGCCCTTGGCCTTGTGCTAGTTTCTACTTTTGAACACCGCTTATTTTAGCTTTTTTACAATTTGCATCCAAATGTTCCCTCAGTGGCCTGCCATACCTGCTTTCAGCCCAGTTCATTGCAAGAGCTATTGAATTACTGAAGACTACTCCAATGAAAATATTCACTGGTTGAAACAGGTGTTAACCATTAATGTCCACAAGACCAAGTTGGCTTTAATAATTATATAGGAAACACGTGTAAAAATTGTACTTCATCACATGGACTATAAAAATTTGACTTTTCTATTTATTGTTTTAGATATTAAAAAAAAAATGAGAGCTAAATGTAATTAATAAAAAGAATGAACAAGAGTCCACTTGCCTTGCTGACTCAACTGCTAAAAAAAATTCAAGAACTTTGCAACTGTGAATTTGAGCCGGTATGCAATTAAAAATTAAATGTAGTGAAATGCTAAGACCCTACAGTGATCAATACCAATAATAAGGCCAGTTCAACAGAAGCAATTCAGGAAAACGGAGTTAAATGCAACTGGATTCCTTTATTCTATTTCCAAGAGACAAAATATCTTTGGTCAATATTACTATCAGCTCCACTTCTGTTCCCATTTTCCTTTCTTCTAAGTAACACCAAAGCATCTACGGAGGTTGAACTGTAACACAATTTTGCACTTGTTTTAGGGTTCTAAAATGTTGCACAATTCTATTACTAAGGCAAAATCAAACAGATATTTCAGTTTGATGAGTTATAGGTGGATAGAAAGGCATTCTTGCACAAGCCTACTGGGGTCTTGATATCATGCAGTAGGTAGGTTTGAGGTGTGAACAGTAGAGCTTGGCCTATCAGCCTACCGATGGTTGTGTGTATTTGGGCCAAAGGATAGGACAAGTAGAAGGCATTCCCAGTGATTTTGTAGAAAAGAACCTGTGGCCTTACAATATGCATTATAATAATTTGTATACTATTAGGCAATGGAGAAAATAGAAAATACAAAGGCCCCTTTCCTATTGTTACTGAAAGCTGGGTAAATCAGGAGTGCTTTTTGATGGGAAACATATAAAGCGATTAAAGAATACCAGGGTGCCGATGGAGGCGTTGATTTCCAAAGGCATCAAGGATCAAAATTTAAGTTTTCTGTCATGACAGTTGAAAATTTGGAAAGCTCACCAGAATAGTTAGGGGTTAACAAGGTGGAGGTGGGACAGGTCTGTCTCGAACACTCCCATCGTTTCACTTTCTAAGCATGCAAGTGGGCCTTGCAGAAAAATACCTCACTAAACCATATGCTAGACATTCACTCGAGAGGCCTAGCGTGTTTAATGCTCAGTCTTGGAACACTAACATTGGAGTCCTAAAGGTGGTTTACCTGCATGTTTGTGGACCAGGGTCTTATATATGCACTCAATAAAGGGTAAATCCAAGTAATTATGATCCAGCCTCATTTGCCTGTGGCAAATGTCCGATCATGGTCTACACAATGACCTAAATACAAGCAATGATCATCCCTGAACCTGCAGGATCATGTTTGACCTAGTTGCCAAGCAGCTGAAGAAGCCTCCCAACCTAACAAAAATGTTTTTCATTTGTATTTTGCTACCCAATAGTAAAACCTATGCAGGAAAACAATGGTATCTCTGCAGGTCAGTGGCATTTTTTTTTTTTTTTTTTTTTTTTTGAACGTGTGACAGTCAATGGTTGTGGTACCCTTTGATCTTGCCAGAAATGCAGAATCTGCATCACTCCTCATGAGATTAAAAAGAAGCAAATACAATTATTCTCTTGCTGGCTTGAACTACTAAACCCTATCACCCTACATGCAATAGTGATGAAGAAAGATAAAAATATGTTTCAAGAAAACCTGGGTAACAACCATAGCTCCATAGATGCAGTGAAGGAGTGATCAAAGGCTTAACATCTTTTCCCCAATCTACAAAAAATTTTATATCTGGAGGTGTTCCACGTGGAGGAACAAGACTAAAGAGAAGTTAATTTAAAAGTCATATCAGAGGAGTCACATTTTTTCCTCTAAAAGACATGGATATGCCAGATGAAATTAAATGATTGTTTAGGTTTTGAGAACAAAGCAGACCAGAAGTGCAGTCTGTGCTTGCAAAACTTTGCAAAGTATATTTTCTCAGCTGCTTACTTTGCACAGAACCATTGGAAATCTGCCTATTGTTTTTAAAGTCCAGGAATAATACATTTTGAAAACACAGGTTTTTAAAGACGAAAAAAGGCAAACATTAGCAGGATTAAAAGAATATAGAGGTGGTTCAGACAGAAACACAAGGGTTATTACAACTAGACTAGGCTTGACCAACATATGACCCATGGACTAGAAACTGGTCCAGTAAGCAATTTTGCTTGCCCCATGGCCAGTAATTCTACTTTGTAATGCCAGGCATGTATTAAAAAAATACTGACATTAAATTGCCAGAATTTTCCACCCAATTCCTATCAGGGAATTGAATTTCCCTCAGTCATGTGACTATCCAGGGTGCAAACTGGATTCAATAGAGGTTGGCAGTCATGCTGCGCTATTATTTACCCCCCTCCAGTGCACATCCAGCCTAGGCTACCTTGTACTGATGTCAGGACTCAATACCTAGCAGCTCAGGACAGCTTGTCACACACTTATCTGCATGCTTGTTTCAGGTGGTGTCAGTTACTGTAAAAAATCCTCACTGTGTGCTAATCACAAAGCAAAAAAAAAAAAAAAAAATTCTAAAGCCTATATATTCATTAACTTCTGGCGCAAGCTGTGCTTTGATATGCAAAAAGAAACAACTGCAGAGTTTGTATTGGTCATTAGGGAGTTACAAGAGGTTACAGAACAGCTCCACTCTTAGGATCACCCACAACCTCAGCTGTGTTTAGCAAAAGATTTCTTCTGCAAGTCATGCAAACTGCCCCCTCCCTTCAAGTTTCCTTTCTGCACAGAGCAAGCAGGGAAGCCCGTTCGTATCTAGGAGGCATCCGTATGTCGGATGTCTTTAACCCGAGGACTACCCATATGTCAATATATAAAAACTAATCAGGTTCTGCCATCTCTGCCACAGGCAAATGATGTACCCATGCTCAGCTTGTCATATGATTTAAAAGAAAGCATGATTTATTAGACCAGACCACC
>NW_027318620.1:0-1925 GCF_032062135.1 Pyxicephalus adspersus
GCAAAACGTTTTCCCGGGGTCTGAGGATTCAGCAATGCACCAAAAGTCCCTCAGTCTGCTGCAGCAAGATGAAGCATTTCCCCAGTCACAAAGTGACGACAGATCCAAAGTTTCCCAGCGGTCACCGGGGCCGGATTTGGGTTTTTTGGGGTCTTTGCAGATTTTGGTTCCCTTTTATTATTTTTCTGAAATAAATCTTCATTTAGAATTCTGCTGCTGACATTTCCTTCTCATTTTGGTCTTCATCCCACCAGCTGTCCGGCATCCATGCAGCCTTGGTAAGTTCCATCAGCGGCGGCGGGGCCCCTGGGGTCCCTATTGGCTGGCGTGCAGGTTTAACATCTGCGCTGTGCTGTCATACAAGACATACATGTGTAACACGTGTGAAATCCATCCTGAACACAGGAAGTCACTGCAAAGGGGCCCCCAGGGCTTCTCTAGGACCCCAACCATCGTCCAATCAGACAAAGCCAAAATGTGCATGGACCGGCCCCATTATGGATCTCTGGGTGTATATAATGGGGACAGAACCAACAGTGGGCCCTTGTGCAGGACAGATTTGGGGCCTCTGTGTGCAGAACCGGCTTGGGACCCCCATAAGAGCCCTTTATGGCTGAGGGGCCCTCATATAGCTGCACACGTTGCACCTCTGCCCCCCCCGTGACCTATGAGATCCTGCCAGAAATGTGGCATGCTGGGTGATCTGATCTGCCCTGGGATTGGCCCCTTGAAGGGTCAGCTCTTGGGGTGACTCAGCACAGCGCCCCCTCCTGGTCCCCCTCGTCACTGCGCTGACACTTCCTTCTTCTTCTTCCTCTTTCCAAATGTTAAATTTACTTCCAAAACCTCACCGGACGATTCGGTGACAACCGCAGAGCCAGGAAAGATGGCGACCCCCCCTCCCCCGGCAGAAAATAGAATTCTGCGCTATTTCGGAGCGTTGTGGCGGATGTAGCGCTCAGAGTTGCACCATCATTGGAAAAATTTTATAAATGGCTCAGCAGAAAAAGAGGAAGTGGATTTCATGAGGGAGAAGAATAAAATGAACAGGCTGCATGAAAGCTGGAGGGGGGAAGGGTGGGTGGAAATGAGGCCATCTAGTGGCAGAAAACAAAATGACGGTAATGGAAAACTCTAGATTGGATAGGAGTATTGCAGCAAAAGCCGTTTCTGTTATTTTGTCATTTCATCTCGTTATTAAATATGCAGGGAAATGTCACGGCCAATCCCAGCGCCTCATCGATCGATATATCGCAGCCACCCAGAATAGCGGGAGGCGCGTCGGCTTGTGTACAAATATTCATCTGAAGATTCACACGTGGGAGGAAAGCTTCTTCTTTATAAATATTTGAACAGCTTCCTGCTGTATTATGTCCGGAATAAAAGGCCTTTATGTGCGGCGGTGATATTAGAAGCGGGGGCGATCGCCTGGACTCCGAGGACTGAGATAGCGGAGAGCGCTGAATGGAGCTTTGTATTGTTGGATCCACCAGGGAGGGGGAGGGCAGAACCCAACTGGGCCCAGGGAGGGAACCCATTAACCCATTCACCGGGTGAATTCAGAACCACCGATTCTCGGCTTCAGAGGCGACTAAGGGTCACCGACCCCCCTATACTACCTGAGACCGGACTGGGAACAATCGCTCCAATATGAGATCCTTGTGGGGGTATCAGAGGCAGGAGGGGTCTGGAGGGGGATGGTGAATGCCAAGCTTTGGGCCCCTCTGAGATCTGTGGGTGCTGCAAGGACGGTAAAACATTTACGATGAATGGTCTCCGGAGGACTCTGCTGCTTCCTCTATAACTCTCCTCTCCTGAAATACTCTGCGGGAGGACTCTGCTGCTTCCTCTATAACTCTCCTCTCCTGAAATACTCTGCGGGAGGACTCTGCTCCTTCCTCTATAACTCTCCTCTCCTGAAATAC
>NW_027318620.1:4887-5581 GCF_032062135.1 Pyxicephalus adspersus
TAACTCTCCTCTCCTGAAATACTCTGCTGGAGGACTCTGCTCCTTCCTCTATAACTCTCCTCTCCTGAAATACTCTGCTCTGCTGTACATTACATATGGAGTATTCGCATTCTTTGCTCTATGCAGTGCCATGTGTTCTGTGTTGGGAATGGAGGGGGCAGAGTTCCTGGGGCAGTATGGGGGGGGGGACAGATGGAATTGCCCCCCTGTATTAGGTCAGTGGGGTCTCTGTACAACTCGGCAGCTGGAGATTTGTTTATAGGAGAGTGTTGTACAATGAGAGGAAGTAAACACCGCTCCCTTTCTGTAAGATCCAACTTCCCTCCCTCTGGGTCCCCGCAGACTATTGCTTTATATCCACAACTATACCCCATCCCAAAGCACCCTGCACCTTCCTCGCAGACTATCACAGTCCACCCTGCTTTATCCTTGTCATTTACAATCTGCAGAGCATTCCTCCTAAGAGACCCCCCCCCTGTATGAAGCTCTAAGGATAGCTGCAGACTATCTCACCCAATCAAGAGAGCAACTACACACCATGCAAACTATCCTACTTCATTCTGCAGACCATTGCATACAACCCCAGAGCCTGCTCCACTAAGGATGCCCCTCCGCCCTGCAGACTATCACCCCCACCTCCTTATATTGTACAATACAGGTCCCCCCATATGTAGCATGCAATGCAGACTATCAC